>NC_091162.1:3851593-4044988 GCF_040958095.1 Procambarus clarkii | reverse complement strand
AAAAAAAACAAAAAATAAAAGAACTGTTGAAACAAGTTGAAAAATGAACAAATGCCATAAAGGTTCGTACAGTGTTTGTCGGGTAGGGAGCCAGTCGGTCGAGCGGACAGCACGCTGGACTTGTGATCCTGTGGTCCTGGGTTCGACCCCAGGTGCCGGCGAGAAACAATGGGCAGAGTTTCTTTCACCCTATGCCCCTGTTACCTAGCAGTAAAATACGTACCTGGGTGTTAACTGTCATGGGCTGCTTCCTGGGGGAGGAGGCCTGGTCAAGGACCGGGCCACGGGGACACTAAAGCCCGAAATCATCTCAAGATAACCTCAAGATAGGCTGCTCCATTATTGAGACATAAGTGACAAATATAAAACAAATGGAACACATTTGAAACAAAGAAAGATTGTCATAATAGAGCAGCCTACCTGACAAACACTGAACAAACCTTTTGCAGTAATGATTATGAAAGACTAGGGCTGCTGGCTGGGTTAGTACTGTGTGAGCAACCATTTGTGGAACACGTGCCTCTGGCTCCCAACACCTGTCCGACACGGTGTGGAAAGATTGCGCTCAGTCGGTGAAATTCAGAACTTATTGTTTGAAGAACATAAGGGTCATAATATTGGTGAAGCTAGGCGCAATAAGGACTTAACACAACGGTCGGATGCAAGCGATACAGCACCTATGAGCATGATACAGAGAGCGTATCCATTTGTAGCTGTGAGCCCCACCTTTACCATTTCCAATTTATATAGATGATACATAGGTGAATCGTTTTCTGCGTTCAGTAATGATGCATCTGATACAAGTAGCATAGATGAACAGTGTTAGCGGCTTCCATGGTAGTGTTTTCCATAGATATTTTCAAGAATATCTGAATCTCTTCCTGACTGACGGACACTCTTTGAGGCTAGCTGAATCTCTTCCTGAGTGGGACCTTACAAAGCGATCTTTTCAAGACTACCTTACAAATTGAGCTTTTCCTATAATCGTTTCAATACTACCTTATGCTTTACAAGCTTGGCTACATACCACCTACAAGTACTAAAGCCAAGGGTGCACGCGAGTGCGTTATTTGCAAGCACACAGAACGATGAAACAGGAAGCAAAAATCTATCTGTAGCGGGTCAACGAGAGCAAAGTCGTGCTGTGTACCATGGACTATTTCGTTGATTATTATGCACCTCCAAAGTACTGAGTGTGTAATACAGTGTGTTACTGTGTAAATAGTATGTGAAACTGTACATATTGTAATTTTAGTAAATTTTAGTCAAATTTTTACCACGTAATATTGTGACAATAAACATTTATTGTGGACACATTACTGACACATGTATCACAGTTCCATTGAAAATTATGAACATTCTACTGTATACATATTGTAAAGGTCACAAATATGTATCATATACGATAAAAGAAACAAATAAAACCACATTGGAAATACTGTACATAGAAAAAATATTTGAAAATATATTTGTGGCAACACGTGGTGCTTGAATGGTCTGTGCGACCGTGTCTGGGAGCTTCACACACGGGCGACCAGGCCCTGATGACGTCACAGCGCACCTTGTCCACGCCCTCACAGCCAAAGTAAGTGAAATTTGGTCATTATTTTTACATAGACATGTTCAGGGAAGGTAATTTATCATTTTACAAAGAAAAATGATTTTTGGGGAACATTTGATGTCATGAACACTGGGGGAATTTCACAATAAACACAGTGCATCACAGTGGTTAAATGGGGACATTCGTTTTGTATGACGTCCGTTTCACATGATGAACACGGAACGGATTAAATTCGTTATTCGAGGTACCACTGTATTTGTGTTCACCATAGCGAACCACTAAGCTGGTATGGTGAGTGCAGATAGTAATAGGTGGCCACACAGATTCGACAGACAATGCTACAGCCCTCCCTCCCTCAATGTTATTCCTCCCACAATACTACGAACAGCACAAATTATCACATCAATCCTGCTATTATCAGAATCATTATCACAGCAATCCTGCTATTAACAGAATCCTGGTCTTTTATCGCAGTCAGGGGTCTTCTGTAATACTATCCTCGCTAAATAATACCAGTTACATATATTTTTTACATTTTTTGGCGATGCTGTGGTCACAACCTGAACAGCAGTGCTGTGACCTCATGCTGTGTGCACCAGACTTGGTGGCTCACTCGGTACCGACGCTTTCACACCTGGGAATGTTGCCCATTTTATGTTTTTTAAATGGTGTCTGTTTACAAGACCCCTGAGAAAGCTGATGTGAACCCCACGTAACTGTGGGACTTTTAGATCTTGCGTGGTACTCCCAAACATCATATAATGCTCTGTGTAATGTGTTAACAGTTACTCAAAGCATCATATGATGCTTTGTGCAGTTTATGGTTAATTGCTTAGCTACCTTACATTTCTGATTGAACCATGGATTCTTCTGTTGCTTTTATTTTTTTTCCTTTAGAGTTGGGATAAACCTGTCTGTAGCTTCCTGGCACTTCTGGAAGACATATTCGACCATATCATGTACAGTCTTTTCTCAAAGTTCTATTTTCCACAATATTCCCATTAGGAAGTTCCTCATCTCATCATATTTTTCTCTTTGGTAAGCCAGCCTTTTCCTGTCTGATCACCTTCCCTGGAAAAAATAATAGGTAGTTATACCTACCTCCACCATTTACTCAAATGTCAGTAGACTGTGGTCACTAATTCCCATGGGGCCTTCAAATTTGACTTCCCTTATGTCTGACTCTATCAAGGTGAATATCAAGGTGAAGTATCATTATTGGCGTGGCACATCTTGTTTTGAAGGTTCTTGTTATCCAACCTATCATGTTTCTTTCAGCTGTGACAGCAACTTTGTTGTGCTCTTTGCAAACATACAGGGTAAATCAAATCAACAAAATATTGAAGAAATGATAAGAATGTTGATAGAGGAAGTATAAGTTCTAAACATTTCCCAGGTAGGGAGGGTAGGTAAGTCAAGCAGTAAACTTGGCACTCATAACAATCGCCAATTTCGAGAACAGTAGGAAGATACTCTGAAATGCATGAATCCTAAAACACCTTAGGCTAAAACTTAGGCCAAAGCTAGAATATGCAGCAGTTGTGTGGTGCCCATATCTTAAGAAGCACATCAACAAACTGGAAAAGGTGCAAAGACATGCTACTAAATGGCTCCCAGAACTGAAGGGCAAGAGCTATGAGGAGAGGTTAGAGGCATTAAATATGCCAAAACTAGAAGACAGAAGAAAAAGAGGTGATATGATCACTATGTACAAAATAGTAACAGGAATTGATAAAATCGATAGGGAAGATTTCCTGAGACCTGAAACTTTAAGAACAAGAGGTCATAGATATAAACTAGCTAAACACAGATGCCAAAGAAATATAAGAAAATTCACTTTCGCAAACAGAGTGGTAGACGGTTGGAACAAGTTAGGGGAGAAGGTGGTGGAGGCCAAGACCGTTAGTAGTTTCAAAGTGTTATATGACAAAGAGTGCTGGGAAGACGGGACACCACGAGCATAGCTCTCATCCTGTAACTACACTTAGGTAATTACACTTAGGTAATTACCTGGATGCTTACAACAACATTTACATATCCCTAGACCAGACCTCAAAGTAAAACAGCAAAATACCCAGAATTCAATGTAATGAAACATCTCTTTCAAGCGAGTCCAAGGTGGCTCCCTGTTGTTAGCTGCTTGGATACCTCCTGACCTATTAAACTGCACTAAGCTCCTGCAAGGCCTCAAGAGCTTACCAGACACCAGAGGCAAAACCCTGGTCTCCTCAAAAAACAGCATTGAATGTAATGAAACGCCATTTTCTGGGTGAGTTCCGGAGGCTCCCCAGAGCTATCCAGACTGATAGGGATAGTCCTAACTTTTGGCATCAGTCGATGTGGGTGGTGTTCTAGGCCTACCGGGGACCACGGCCAGAACCTGGCCCCCTCAGAGAGACAGGAGGAGCAATGGCCTATAGAAATGCACGTTTATTTTGGGAGCACTCTATATTTGCCATCGACCGGGACAGGCCCCCAGAAAGGGAAGCGCCCCAAAACACAACCCTATTCTGGTGAAACCAACAAAAATAACGAAACAAATGGACAGAACTCCCCCAAAGGAAAACGAACAAACAAGCATGACATCATATGAGCCGCGCCGCATGTCTGCACAGCTCCCCCGACCCGACCCCCAAAGGTCAATGTCAACAAGAAAAGAGCCTTTGAAAAACAATCCTGAACCAAAGGGGCCACAACAAACCAAGGAGAAGAGAGAAAGGAGAGCACACTGTCCAAAGACCAGGACAGGTCAGGCAGCACACGAGCAGGCCGGAAGTGAAACAATGCACGAGACAGCTTGCGAAACAGCGCAGAAGAAACATCTATACCGAAAGCAAGCTGAAGCGGCTCCACCAGCGCCGCACTGTATGAGGTGATAGATTTGTCAGATGACGAACCTGGAACAACCACGAGAGAAAAGACAATACCACCCAAACCGAAAGCGAAGGATAATGACGAAGAGTCAAAAAGAAACGGAAGGACTGCCAGGAAACTTCATACTGCTGCCGAGACAAAGCCCGCAGGTGGGACACCATCAATGAAGCCACCTGATCACCAAACAACAGTCAATAAACTCAAGGAAAAAATACCAAAAGCGAAGACTCGAGGAGAATAGCGAACCAGGCTCGTAACGGACCGGGCCGATCTTCTGAAAGAGGTGGAGCCGGGGGAAACACACGGGTTCGGACACCGAGCAAGCTGCGACCGAAACCAAGGCTGGCAAGAAACCAGAATGAACGACCGCCAGGGAACCAGTAACCCAGCTGGAAAAGGACCAACCTGAGCGAGCAGATATGCCCCGTCTGGAAGGAATACCCCCGAGACCCCAAAAGGCCCAACAAGGCCAAAAAAGGATGACAACGAGAAGCCGCCGCTTGCTGAAGAGCCGAACCATAGACTCTGCAAATTGCAAGGCGACAAAAAGCCAGGACCCAGGCAGAGGCCAACGAGGAAGCTAGCACTGCGAGCCGACACGCAAGACGTGAAGCGAAAAACAGTGACACCGCAACCTGCAGGAGCAGTGCCACCAGCCCCTGCAGGGGAGACCGACGCACTCGAAGCAGGGTAACAGGAGAACTACCCAGGATGGGTACCGCACTAAGGCAAAATGCACTGTCCGGCAAAGGAACACTAAAGAAAAGGCCGTAGCCAGGGTAGTAATCCTAGCTCCCCCTGTCCCAACAAAAAGGAACAGTAGAGGCAGGAGTGGGTAAGTGAAACTGAACCTGTACACAGTCCAACCTAGCACCAACACTAGTATAGCCAATAAGCACATAGTAAGACACACAATGTGCTGTACTGAGATAGGAAAAGCAAGGAAAACGGAATGTACACGATCAAGTAAATATACACACACACTCCAATGTATATATATTATAGTGCAGCTAGGCACTGAACAACAGCCAAGAAAGGAGGAACGAGAAGCAATGACTGAGTCCAGGAATGAGTGTCCAGAGCATTGACTGAGGCAACAAACAAGTACTCAGTTAATTGTACTCACCTAATTGTGCTTGCAGGGGTTGAGCTTTGACTCTTTGGTCCCACCTCTCAACTGTCAATCAACTGGTGTACAGATTCCTGAGCCTACTGGGCTCTATCATATCTACATTTGAAACTGTGTATGGAGATAGCCTCCACCACATCACTTCCTAGTGCATTCCATTTATTAACTACTCTGACACTGAAAAAATTCTTTCTAACGTCTCTGTGGCTCATCTGGGTATATCATGTCTCCCCTTACTCTTCTATTTTCCAGGGATGTGAGGTTCAGCTCCTTTAGCCTTTCCTCGTAGCTCTTTCCTCTCAGTTCCGGGACGAGCCTGGTGGCATATTGCTGAATCTTCACTAACTTTGTCTTGTGTTTAACTAAGTATGGACTCCAGGATTGGTCTTACATAAGTGGTATACAGGGTCCTGAACGATTCCTTACACAATTTTCTAAAGGCAGTTCTTATGTTGGCCAGTCTAACATGTCGCTGATGATATTCTTTTGATGTGGGCCTCTGGGGACAGGTTTGGTGTGATATATTTATGCCCGAAACGCTTTGCGTAATAGTGGCTTTAGGCATTGTATGTACTAGCCCTATCTATAAATCCATCATTCTTTGTAAAATCTCTTGTATGTATGTACCTTACCTAAATAAACATTTGATTTGATTTGATTTGATTTGATATCAACCCCCAGATCTTTCTCTCTATTTGACTCTTGCAGGATTTCACCTCCCAGATGATACCTTGTGTTCAGCCTCCTGCTCCCTTCGCCTAATTTCATTACCTTACACTTTCCTGAGTTGAACTTTAGCAGCCATTTTCTAGACCATTCCTCCAGTTTGTCCAGGTCATCCAGTCTCTGTCTATCTTCATCCGTCTTGATTCTTCTCATAATTTTTGCATCATCAGCAAACATTGAGAGAAACAAATCTATACTCTCTGGAAGATCGTTTACATATATTAGAAACAGGATGGGTCCAAGTACTGAGCTCTGTGGGACTCCTAAGGTGACATCTCGCCACTCTGATGTCTCCCCCTCACTGTTATTCGTTGTTTCCTGTTGCTTAAATACTCTCTGCCCAGCAAGGAAGGAGTATCCAGAAGCAAAGACTGAGTCAAGGAAGTAGATTCCATCTGATATCCCATGGAACTCTTCCCCTCAATCAGACTGTAGCCTTGGGCTGAGGAGCATTGATAGAAGCACCTAGGAAGGCCACTTGAAGACGCACGCAACGTGGTCAATCAATACGCAACAAACAACACCCCACACTCATCCTAAATCCGAAAACCAGCGTCTGGCTAACAGTGTCGCCAGACCGTATCCTCTCACCTGTAAAAGCATAGAAACTATCATGTCACAACACAGCTGAGCCGTGTAATATTCCGGGAGCAACTCCAGGGGACATGTCCAGAGATGTGTGAACTGTAGAAGATGAGCAGTAGAGTAACGGCGGAGGCGGCACCACTCCGAGTCACCCCATACCCGTAAAAGCAAAGAAAAAACGAAGGGTTCTCTCAACATATAAAACCCAGAATTTCCTTGGTATCCAGGGTACTATGACTGGAAAGAAGCTGAGCGAAAGCGGCGTAGAACCCGCAATAAGGAATGCGTAACACCAACACATGTTTACACCGCACACAAACCAAAACAAACACCCTCGGCGCATGCGCCTGAGGACCAAGCAACAACACCCAACCCTCGTGAAAGGGTGCCTACAAAGGTGTACTAAACTAATATTAGTAACGTCGAGACAGAAAACAGAGATAAGATGAAATGAGAAAATAAGGAGATAAGGTCTAAAAACGATTACTAGAACGGAAGAGGACCAATGAGTCTGAGACTGGACTGGAGGTAAGCCCCACCGGCAGACGACAGATGTTCCAACAGTATTTGAAGAACCAATGATCTTCCCGAACCTTTGAGACCCTTGAGAAGACAGCACAAAAGCTGGCTTTCAAGAAAGCTCACACGGACTCAGTGGCATCCGCGACCAATGGACATGCAGGATCCCGAAACGAGAGAAGATGAAGACATGACGCAGAAGAATTCACGTCCTAGAAAAGAAGGGTGAGAAAATGGTAAAATCGCCCACAGAAAGGACGGAACCGATGGACCCAAGGGACACGGAACTGAACCCGGGGAGGGGTCGACGCCCAAACGAACTCGGACGCAGAGGGGGGGGAAAGGAAAACCCCACTCCTTGTAACCAAAAGCCCCCGCCTAGAGGGTTGGAAAACCCAGGTGGGGACCAACGGGGCCCAAGGCCCCCAAGCCAGCCCATCCCCAACCTAGGGAACCTCCATGTCAGGCCCCGGGGTGAGTCATCCTCTCAAGCCTCGGCCACACAAGAAAAAGCCGGGGAGGACGAAAAAGCAGGAAGAGAACAGGCCCACTGGTCAGACCCCAGAGCTACGGCTGGAGGAACGGACTCGAATACCTCTGTAGCCACCTCGGAAGGGGCAACCCCCTAAACAGCCCGAGTCTCAGAAACCTCTAAACCCCACCCTGACTCCGAAGCCCTCAGACGCTTCGGAGCCGGAAGCAGGAGGGGGAAAATGAATGAACCACAGCAGGAGAAGAACGAGGGGGTGAAGACGGAACCAAGGCCAAAGCAACCAACACCCCCAAGTCCGGGTTCCTATAAACAAAACGGGGCAGCCTCAGGGCATCCAGGGAAGCAACCAAACAAGTGCATTGCAACAACCTAAACCTATCTTGTAACATGCGAGCCGCCTGCACCCGAATATCATCATCAAATTGGATAAACCGAGCCATAAACATGCAACAAGGCTCGCAGGACTCCAGGTCAAATGTGTCACAAACCCAACAGGCAGCATGACGGAAGCAAAACAATGAGCATCGCCCTGAGTGAAGGGAATAGAGCAACCTCCAAGCTCGCAAAAAGCGAGAAAAGACACAAGGGTCACATCTATTGGACCCAAGTGCCCCGTGGGGATTCCCAGGGCCCCTAGACTGGGTCTCCTAAGGGTTTACCCAGGCAGGGTACTGCTAACTGGCGCCTAAGCTACCAATTAGCTACTGCTAATGCTGAACCCCTGGGACGTGTCCACTCACAAGGGCAAAGCAGGGGGTACCACCAAACACAAACAACCCTAGTATATGGGAGGGAAGGAACACCAAGGCAGACCAGCCCCCCCCCCCCCCACCTACCAGGCAAAAAGACAAAGAAAAGAAAACCTCGCAAGAGAACAGCATACCCAGAGGGAACAGAGCCGGCCGCTGTTATAAGTGAAAACTAGCTATGCAGTACCCCACGGCCCTACCAGTGCAATAACTACCACTTGCCCCAAGGCAAACAGGACGGAAACCCCCAAACACTCGAGGCGGTCAATCACCAAGCAGCAAACGACCAACAGAGGTAGACCCAAGGTGACTTATGGAAGAGAACCCCAAGCCTGATGGCGGTACTTACAGGGCACTCAGGGAAGGTGACCCTAAGCACATACAGCCCGCATACCTGTGAATATTACTCCCAGCTCTTACACCACCTAAGAGAAGTACTGAACCCAGCTGTCAGCACAAATAAGTCTGGAGCTGGAGTCACAACGACTAAGCCTAATCCCATCAGCCGAGGTACTGAAGGTGTGGATCCGCCGACGCGAGAGTCTGGGACTCCCCCTTCCCCCTCCCGGGGAGGGGGGAGCTGCGGCAGACATGTGGCGTGGGCTTGTGTGACGTCAAGCTTGTTTGCTCGTTTTCCCTTGGGGGAGTTCTGTCCAATTTGTTTCGTTATTTTTGTTGGTTTACCTGAATAGGTTTGTTTCGTTATTTTTGTTGGTTTTACCTGAATAGGGGTTTGTTTTGGGGCGCTTACCTTTCTACGTGCCTGTCCCGGTCGATGCAGATATAGAACGCTCCAAATCACATGTGCATTTCTATAGGTCATTGCTCCTCATGCCTCTCTGAGGGGGACAGGTTCTAGCCGTCGTCCCCAGTAGGCCTAGAACTCCACCCACATTGATGCCAAAAATTAGGACTATCCCTATCAGCCTGGATAGCTCCGGCGAGCCGTAGGGCTTCCCCCAGAAAAGGCACAGAAAGCAGAGGATTCTTAATCATCTTAACCAAGGAAATAATCACCAGAACGGTAATTAAGAAAAAAACAGAAAATATGGCAAAAAGCAAGCAAACCAGAAAATTACCCCATCCCCTCAGTAATTAGGTAGTCACCTCCCCATCACCGGGTTACCTCACCAGTGGATATCATGTGATGGTTCTGAGAGTCAATGTCCCCAAAGCCATGCGGTCTATGGCTAGGCCTACTGGTTACTGGTCTGGTCAACCAGAGCTTTGAATGGGGCTGTTTTGGGTAACAATATTCCACCCTATAAAGCATTAGTGTGTTGAAAAGTATTATTGGTATGGTATCTCTTGTTTGAAAGATTCTTGTTATCCAACCTGTCCTTTTCTTGCTATTTTCACAGTTATTGTTGGAGTGTTAAGAGCT
Source organism: Procambarus clarkii (assembly GCF_040958095.1). NCBI lineage: Eukaryota > Metazoa > Arthropoda > Malacostraca > Decapoda > Cambaridae > Procambarus > Procambarus clarkii. The sequence goes on along the minus strand of NC_091162.1, from coordinate 4,034,968 downwards.
ATGGAGCTCCAGTGTTTTTTGACACTTTGGGTGAAATAAACAAAGCATATCAGTGAAAAGTGCATGTGTATGAATATCTGCCAAGCAGTCAAAGACAAAAAAAAATAAAGAAACAATGCAGAAAGTGTTTTTGAAGGAAACAGTGTGGGAGAACATGGTGACCAAAACAACATGGCTGCCAGCAAGAAGGTCAATACAGAAGAGATAAATTTTGATGGTTTCGATGAGGAAAAATTAGCAAGAGTGGTTTTCACAACCCGTTGGCAAAAAAAACCGGTGTTGAATGTAATGAAACGCCATTTTCTGGGTGAGTTCCGGAGGCTCCCCGGAGCTTACTAGGCTGATATGCTAATGTCAGACTTTAGCATCAGTCATGCATATGGAGTTCTATGGGCCTACCGGGTACCACAAACCACAACCTGGCCCCCTCAGAAGAGGCAAGGGCAGCAATGGCCTATAGAAACCCCCGTGTGATTGGAAGCATTCTATGTCTGCCATCGACCCGGGTTTAGGCACCCAGAAAAGTAAGCGTCCCAAAACAAACCCCTATTCTGTTGAAAATTGCTACCACAAGCCGAACAAGTGGATAGAACTCCCCTAAAATAAACGAGCAAACAATCCTGACGTCACATGTCGCCGCGCTGCAGTCACGCAGCTCCCCCCTCCCCGGGAGGGGAAGCCCCAGACCCATCGCGCCAGCTATCCACCATCAGTTCTGAGGCTGAATGTCAAAAACGGGAAAAAAAACGCCAACCGAGGGAGGGAGGGATGCCGGGGAGCCTCCAGGACTCACCCAGAAAATGGCGTTTCATTACATTCAACGCTGGTTTTCTGGGGGGTTAGCCCCTTCGGCTCCCCGGAGGTAACTCCCCACAGAGGAAAGTAGAGGGACCTACCCGGGAGGCAGTCGCCGCTCCACTGCCTCAACTCTTAAGTCGAGACAAACGGCTGCAACTGCCGATCCAAAGCGACACAGGCCCGATTAGGCTCAGGAACGCGCACAAGATAAAGAGCAGCCTGAACCCTGCTCGACCGCCAAAAAACCCTGTGCCCGAATGACAGCCCAGGACATGTTGCCAAAAACAGCGGCAGGAGCCGCGAACTTGCAAACATGGACACGGGAAGATACCGCAGGCTGGCTAGCTGTAATAATCCTGTCGGACGACCCGGGATCCCCGCACCTGCAAAACAGGGAAGGAGGGAAACCGGATCAACCCAAAGCGCAACCCAGGACACAGAAGCCGTGGCACGCAATGGATGGTGGAGGGCCTCCACCTGAAACAAACAGGATACACCCCCGGCCAAAACAACCAAGCATCAACAACCAAGGACCCCTCCGGAAAGCAGCCGTCTCATTCTCCGCCAAAAAGAAGAAGACTGCCGCAATGAACAACCCCATCGCCAAGACCGAAGGAGCAGAAAACTCCTGCGCCGGAGGAGAGGAGGAAGATCACCAACCCGATCTCCAGAGGCCAAGGCCAACAGAAAAAGAGCCTAGGAGACACAAACCAGAACTGAAGGGGCCACAACAAACCGAGAAGAAGATAAGAGCACTATCCAATGTCCAAGACCGCTCAGGCGGCACATGAGCAGACCGGAGATGAAACAACACCCGAGGCAGCATGCTAAACAGAGCAGAAGGAACCTCATACCGAAAGCAAGCTGAAGCGGCTCCGCCAGCGCCGCACGATACGAGGCGACAGTATGTGGCAAATGACGGCCCCGAACTCCAAAAGAGAAGGACATGACCACCGCCAACAAACGCAGAACTGAGAAGGGACAGAAGGAAAAAGAAGGACCGCCAAAAGCCCCCACACTGCCGCCAAGAAGAAGAATGCAGGTGGGACACCATCAACGAAGCCACCAGACCAACAGAAAGGGAGAGACCCAAGGCAGAGCCGAACCAGCTCCGCCATGGACTAAATGAGCTGAGAAAAGGCGGAGTCGCGGGAAGATCTCGGGTGCGACCAATGAGCAGGAAGAGCCGGAAAACCGAGCCGGCAAAGAAGGAGGTGGAACGTCTGCCGGACAAAACGTCCCAACACCAGCGAGCATGCCAGGAGGTCTGAGACCACAGCCCCAACTGAGTCCCTAGGAAAGGGAACCCGCAAGACGCAGAAAAAGCCAACAGGCAGGGAAAGCCAGGAACCAGAAAACCAAACCTGGCAATCGAAGCCAAAAGGCACAGCAACGACTCCCAATGCAACCATGCACATCCACAAGAAAAAACTAGAAAGCCGTCTCCAAAGAGTGCCGGACCAACCGGGCTGTGGTGGGTACGCGTGCCCACCAGCTGCACCAAGCAACAGCCCAGTGGACCATCTCCCACAAGCCATGCCCGACCACGTGCCAGGCTTGGGAAGAAGAACTCCCAAAACCCCATCAAGCAGGCATCAAGCAGACGACAGGAAGGAAGCTGCACGACACTGGAGACAGAAGAACCAGAGGGGACAACACTACCACAAGCAAGACCCCTCAGAGGAAGGAGAGGGCAGATAAAGATGTCCCAGGGGACACAGGAGGAACGGATGCCCAAAGAGCAGGAGAGACCACAAGGACGAGCGTCAGGAGGAGGAGACAAATGGAAAGCAGGAGGAAGGGATGAGCTGGAGGCCAACCCCCCCCCCTCCCACACAGCATTAAGTGGAGAGATGACAAGAGTCCAACAAGCTCAGGAAGCCGCACAGAAGTCGAATGACAAGTGAGAGGAGAGACCAAAAACCCCGAATGCAACTCCCTTAAACACAATGAGGCGAGCACAACAAGGTACGCACAGAAGCCACGCATATGGCAGGTGAGCGACAGAGGAGCAGGATGAAAGAGCGAAAAGCCCAACCCCTCAAGCACAACGAGGCGAGGACAACCAGAGGAGTACAGAGAAGCCAACGAACCTGGAAGGGCTAAGCCAGGTACTGCAAGGCAGGCAAGGAATGAGCGACCCAGAGAAGACAAGCTGAACACTACCACAGACAAACACACAAGGCCCCAGGAGGAAAACACGCAAGGGCCAAACAAAACGCCACAAGCAAACCCCAACACTCTCCCTCGGTAACAAAACCGGATCAAAATCGCACCTCATAACATCCAGACACAGGAAAACCGTACCCCATAACAGTCACCTCCACCTTCGTACCACGTAACCCTTGGAGGTGGGGCCCCGAGACTAACTCAAGCATGGGTCGGACATGCATACGAGTGAGGACTGGATGGATACAACGAGGAGCTGTCCCGCATGGGCCAAGAGACCCCCTGCAGGCACCTGTGGTCTGGCGTTCCCACATTCACACGCCAAAACCAAGGATCAACGCCTGGCTGATAGACACCAGATCACATGAACTCACCTGCAGAACTGAGGCATGAACGTGTCATGACACAACGTAGCCATGAAGATGCCAGGAGCACCGCCAGGGGAAGAAAACACCGAGCCGCACACGCAGAAGGGGAGGGGAGAGGCAAAAGAGGCGCCCCGCACCCATAACACGGAGAAAACCCCAGCGTCCGCCCCATAACCGCAACTCAGAACACCCCAGTAGCTACGGGGTAAGGACTGGAGAAGCGAGAAGAACGAGAGACAAAGCACCCGAGAGAAAAAGCCGCAAAACATGAGCACTCGTGCACACCGCCCAGATCAAAACAAACTCCCACAGCGCACGTGCACACTTCGTGTGCGCACTTTGGGCGCACTTCCCGCTTGGTGGGAAGGCGCCCAAAAAGACCACTGCACAAGTAGCCCAAACAGCCCGTGACCCGAGGGATGGGCGCAGGGGCAGAAACAGCCCAGCGGACAGGAACAGGAGTGAAAACAGGAAGCAGCGACATACATATCCGGTGAATGTAAGGAAGACAAGGAACGAATCAGCAACCCAATTGGCTACAAGTAGCCCAAACTGCCACCCAGGATAAGGAGTATGTAAAGAAAACGAACAGTGCCGAAACCAAGGACGAAGGAAAAAAAAAACAGAAACAAAAGACCGAAAACCCAGAACAAACCCGGAAGGGGACCAACAAGCCCTGAAAAGACCAGAGGGAAGCAACACCAATAGACGCCAGACGTTCCAACATACGGGAAGTAGCAAAACCCTTCCCGAACGCACGAAGGTTCATAAAAGCACAGTCGCACCCGAGACCAAAAGTCATTCAAAACCCCCCCAAAAGAAAAGGGGAACATGACAGGGAAGTCCCGTCCCAAGAAGAGGGGTGAAAAAACCGCAAAGAGCACCCACGAACAGGACAGAACCAACGGACTCAAGGAACAAGGAACTGAGCCCGGGGAGGGGCCAACGCCCAACTAATCGTACAAGGAGTGGAGGGGGGAAGAAAAATCCCCACACCCCATAACCGCAAGCCCCGCTCGAAGGGTAGAACTACCCCGGCGGGGACCAACGGGGCCTGGGGTCCCCCAGGAAGCCCCTCCCCAGACCCGGGAACCCACACATCAGGCCCCGGGCCGAGCCGTCCCCCCAAAGCCCCAGCGTCAAGAAAAACCAGGGGAGCCGTGAAAAATACCAAGGAAGGGAGCCCACTGGCAGACTCATACAACACGGCTGGAGGAACAGGCTCGAATGCCCCTGTCGCTATCCCGGAAGGGGAATTCCCCGAGACTGCCCGAGTCTCAAAACCATCGAAACCCCGCCCCGACCCCGAACCCACAGACGGTAAGGACCCGGATGCAGAGATGAGAGGAGGGGAAGACAAGGGGGCGTGGAATGAAAACGAAACAACCAACACCCCCAAGCCCCGTCACCAAAACGGGGCTTCTGGGGAGCAACCTAGAGCGTTGGCAAACCGAAACACGATGCGTAATGCCCGTGCTTCTTGCACCCATATAAGTCAGCATAAGACTGGCTCAGCAAGCCACAAACAAGGAACAAAGCTCATAGGGCTCCGGGTCGAAGGTGCCACCGACCCCACAGGCAGCAGACGGAGGCAAAACAGTGAGTCACCCTGAGACAAGGGGACAGAGCAACCCTCGAACTCACACAAAGCAAGGGGGAAACCCCGGAGTCACATCCATCGGACCCACGCGTCCCCCGTGGGGATTCCCAGGGTCCTGAGTGTTTACTTTAAGAGGACTCGCGCCCAAGTAAACCCAGGCAGGGTACTGCTAACAGGCACCCAAAACTACCAAACAACCTTCTAAGAACTGAACCCCCCGGGACATGTACACTCACGGGGACCTAACAGGGGGAACCACCGGAAGAAGGAAGAGTACTCAGAACACAGGGGGCAAGAACCAAGGCAGACCCCCCACCAGGCAGAAAAAGAAAACCCCACAAGAGGACAGCGTACCCAGGCGGAACAGAGACGGCCGCTATGATAAGTGAAAACTTGCTGCGCAGTACCCTGCGCCCCGCCAGTGCAAACTGCCCCCTACCCCAAGGCGAACAAGGGAGACAGAACACTCGGGCAAACAAGGGGCGGCCGAAAACCAAGCAGTAAACGGCCTAGCAAGGGCAGAACCCAAGGAACTTGTGGAAGGGAACCCTAGCCCCAAGGGCAGTACTTACAGTGCACCTAGGGAAGGAAACCCTAGGCGCATGCAGCCCGAGTACTGAAGAAACACTCCCGGCTCACACACCACCTACAAGACAGACACCACACTCTAGGTACAATGCTGAAACAACCACCGGAGCCGGAGCACACGACCTCAGACGTTAGCATCAGCCTTAGAACTGGGGATGGATAGCCGGCACGATGGGTCTGGGGCTTCCCCTTCTCCCTCCTGTGAAGGGGGGAGCTGCGCGGATAGCGGCGAGGCGACGTGTGACGTCATGATTGTTTGCTCGTTTATTTTTTGGGGAGTTCTATCCACTTGTGCGGCTTGTGGTAGCAATTTTCACCAGAATAGGAGTTTGTTTTGGGACTCTTACTTTTCTGGGTGCCTAACCCGGTCGATGGCAGACATAGAATGCATCCAACAACACGGGGGTTTCTATAGGCCATTGCTCCCCTTGCCTCTTCTGAGGAGGCCAGTTCTGGCTCGTGGTCTCCAGTAGGCCCATAGAACTCCATACACATGACTGATGCCAAAGTCTGACATTAGCATATCAGCATAGTAAGCTCCGGGGAGCCAAAGGGGCTCCCCCCAGAAAAACAGCGTTGAAAGTAATGAAAAAGCCATTTTCTGGGCGAGCCCGGAGGCTCCCTGGAGATATCAGACTGATATTAGCTTATATAAGTCTGGGGCTTCAATCAACTGAGGTCTGCCTACTGGGGACAACAAGCAAGAACCTGATGCTTCCCCCCCCCCCCCCACCCCCTCAGAGAGCTGCAGGGAGCAATGGCCTAAGGAAACCCCCTTGTATTTATTTGTAAGTACAGTGGTACCTCAAATAATGACTTTAATCCGTTCCGTGTTCGTCATGTGAAACGGACGTCATACAAAACAAATGTCCCATTTAACCACTGTGATGCACTGTGTTTATTGTGAAATTCCCCCAGTATGCATGACATCAAGCCTTAATAACCTTGCAAACAAACATGAGAGACCCGTGCTGCCAAGTGATGATGTGGGGTGCTGCCAACTGGTGGTGTGGAGTGCTGCCAACTGGTGATGTGGGGTGCTGCAAACTGGCAACTGAGAGACACACACTTCACACTACACTGTATCCAACAACGACCAACAAAATCTTTAGAGAAAGAGAGGAGTAAAGAACAATGGGAGTTGAAATGTGTTCCTGAAAATCATATATATACTGTACTAACAAAGATGGAGTTAGATTAAAATACTGGTGCTAAACTATATAACACAGCTTAAGATGCAATTAAGATGTAAGAGACTGTTGTATTAACAGAGACAAAACTTGAAGATAATATATTAAATGAGGTCATATTCCCATGGGGCTTCTCAATTTGGCAACCTGTTCTTGCAATTTCTTTAAGTCAATATTGACTTATTAAATATGTGCATATGTGACATACTAATTTATTGTGAATATTTCAGTTTACCTTGAAAAGCTTCATAGAAAACACCAACCTTACCTAACCTTCTTAGTATGTTAAGATAAGCATCTTATTGCTTCGTAATTACAATTATTACTTAACCTATACCTATAATAGGTTAAGTAATAATTGTAATTACGAAGCAATAAGATGAGCATCTTATTGGTTCGTAATTACAATTATTACTTAACCTATACCTATAATAGGTTAAGTAATAATTGTAATTACGAAGCAATAAGATGCTTATCTTAACATACTAAGAAGGTTAGGTAAGGTCGGTGTTTTCTATGAAGCTTTTCAAGGTAAACTGAAATATTCACAATAAATTAGTATGTCACATATGCACATATTTAATAAGTCAATATTGACTATAAGAAAGTGCGAGAACGGGTTGAATTTGGAGATGAAACAGAAAAATGAGAAGAATTGGAGTAGTTGCCATACTGTTGAAAGAAAACCTGAAGGTAAGATAATTAATGATCAACAACCCCTGAGAAACAAGAAACAAAAAACAATACCAGCAATACAAAGAAACAAGAAACAACTACATGACAGTATGAAGAAAGAGTGTAAAACTGATCCAAGCCTATTCTATTAGTTTATTAAAAACAAATTATATATGAAGGATAAACTCCAGATGTTGAAAATGGGGGACAGATTCACAGAGAATAAAAAGGAAATGTGTGAAACACTAAATGAACAATTCCAACGTGTGTTTGTGAAAAATGAAGTTTTCCGTGAGTCAAACAATACAAATGTCAGAGAATACCACAGAGTACATAAACATGTTTCAAGAGGAAGTGGCCAAAATGCTTAAGGAGTTATATAGAAACAAGGCAGATGGCCAAGATGGAGTTTCATATTGGGTTCTGAGAGAATACGTATTTGAGCTGAGCACCCCACTTCAACAGATTTTTCAATAATCTTTATATACAGGGTGTCTTGGCAGATATATGGAAATGACATACATAGTTTCAATCTACAAAAATGGTAGTAGAGAAGATCCTCTAAATTATAGATCTGTATCACTGACAAGCATTGTAGTCAAAAACATCAGAAAAATAATTAAAGCCAAATGGGTAGGAGGCTCTAACTCTGGACCTCTCCTATGTAAAGCCCAAGCTCTATGGTCTGGGGCCAACCTTCCCATTATCTGGGGCTCTAGGAGGCTCTAACTCTGGACCCAACCTGTGTAAGTAAGTAATTATCAAAAGATAATTACTTACAGACTTAAGTTGAGTGAGAAGGTGATGGATACCAAAACTGTCAGTAGTTATAAAGCTTCATATGACAGTACTGGGAAGACAGGACACCATAAGCGTAGCTCTCATCCTGTAACTACACTTGCGTAATTACATATGTATTTTGTCAAGTATTGTGCCAAGTAAACACAATTGTGTGTAGACTAATGTTACAGATAAACATCTTTTCTTGTTATACTGTCAATTCCATTGAGGCAGTGTTTATAATACCCAGTATTTTTATATTAAATTTAAACACCAAAAGTTTACTTTATACTTATTCAATATACAAGATTCTGTATAAAGCAAAAATTATGGGGTGGGTAATATGTACATGAGCAGCTGTGAATGTTCTAGTCATGACGTGGAATATATTGGATACAAGCTGTTGAGATGCTGCATTGGCCAGAAAGTCACACTAGGCTCCGTGTTGCAGCCTCCTGAGACTGCTGCCACTTGCAGTGACACATAGGAATATACTCTTATCTACTGGACTACATTCATGCTTATGAACTGTAACTCTTCCTCCTGCTGACTGTTATATTACTCCACTTTGGTAATGTGCTCTCATTGTCTTCTTCAGATTTAGATTGATAGAGCACATACGGTTTAGCCTCATCACTGCCCTTAACAACCCCACCACTCGAGGCTTTGTGCTAGCAGCATCCAGAGGCTGTTGCTGATGGTACAGACAGTCCCGTAGCACAATGGTAAGACACTTGGACCACGTTTCGTGAGCAATTTGGCCTGGGAGAGAGGAGGAGAGAGGGATTTTGGAGAGCGTGCAGAGATCCTTTACTGCTAGAATCCACTCAGTAAAACATCTAAATTACTGGGACCGACTAAAGAGCCTAAATCTGTACTCCCTTGAGCGCAGGCGGGAGAGATACATAATAATTTACACGTGGAAAATAATTGAGGGGCTGGTCCCAAACCTGCACACAGAAATAACATCACATGAGACCAGAAGACATGGCAGGATGTGCAGAATACCCCCATTGAAAGGCAGAGGTGCAACAGGTACTCTGAGAGAGAACTCTATCAACATCAGAGGCTCGAGACTGTTCAACACGCTTCCACTACACATAAGGGGCATAACTGGCCGACCCCCTCACAGTGTTCAAGAGAGAACTGGATAAGCACCTCCAAAGGATACCTGATCAACCAGGCTGTGACTCATACGTCAGGCTGCGAGCAGCCGCGTCTAACAGCCTGGTTGATCAGTCCAGCAACCAGGAGGCCTGGTCTACGACTGGGCCGCGGGACACTAAGCCCCGGAAGCACCTCAAGGTAAAGGCAAAGTGGGTTTGTATCCTAGTTGGGACGGATTGATCGGGCGCCAATCCTTAAGTGTCCGCCTCTGTTCACCCAGCAGTGAATGGTTATTTGGTTGTTAAACAATTTGGTAGGTCATATTCAAGGGAAAATTAAGATTAAGGACCTGCAGCAAATGCTATGCATGCTAGTAGCTTCACAAGAATGAAGGCACTTTTGTATACTCTACATAAATAAAAAATAAAAAAATACACAGGATGACTGATCTGCATAACCTTTATCATTTTCAATCAATTCCTTATTTTTTTGGTACAAAATACATGATTTGCAAATTACTGTACTAACATTATTTATATCAAATTAGCAAGTCATTATGTACTTTATTTGTATAATTATGGAGTGCATTTAGGCCTAAATTTGGGTAATTCATGAACCTCTTAATAAACATAACAAGTTATAGGAGATAGGGCTAAAAAATGGCCAAATGTTATAATAATAATTTGTTTTCTCAGACAGGAAGCCTGTGTATATACATACTTATATGGTTGTCATATTGAGTGCATATTTTACTGCATTATTCCTTGAAATGATCCTCAAATTGTGCTACAGTGAACAAGTTGATAACCCTCAAATTTTATCCTAATGTACCTACAAATCTTTGTCATTATTGTGTATTAATCTAATCTTTGTATCCAGTATTGTCAAATTTTCTTCCAATGTACCTGTAAACATTTTTTGTCAATTTTGTTGGGAATTTCCTACTTAAATTATAAGTTAGATCAAGGACATGCCCAAAACAAATGCGTGCTAGTGGCTTTACATTTACAAGAATGTAAAATCCTCATTGCTATGTACTCTCTTAACCCCAATGTACCTTCTTGTGTATAAATATATAAATACTTTAAGCTCGTATCAAGATCTCCCCAATGTCAAACTGTCCCAATGTCCCATTATGCAACCTAGAATGTTTGTGTGGGTCAAAGTGTATGACATCCCTGACCTCACTGACTGACCTCTGAAGACCTATTTCGATACTGCTGCAGAGCTCTGTATCTAACATGTCCACAATCACTAGGTTAGTTAACCACATTATTCAGACAACTATAGACCTTTCCAAATGGCACAATACAACCTGGACAACACTACCCAATGACCATGAATTTAAATAATAACATACCCTCATGGAGTCCTGTCAAATCGTGCGCAGGCATTTCAACGATGATCTTTTTAAATGGCCTAAACCATATGGATTGTTAGGTTAGGTTCATTTGGGTTAAAGGGATTAGATATTAAAACCCAACCCTCCCAGAGCCTTACCTATGCAAACACAGCCTAACCTAATGATATATGTGCACATTTGACAGAAAATGAGCTTTGTTGAAATGCCCTGTGTACAATTTAACCATATCCAGTGACCCTGGGCCTATATACCCATAGGTCTGTAGTGAAGTATTACAGAACACAGGCATTTGAACAAACCTCTTTTGTATGAATTAAATCAGTCGTTATGCCAGCCTTGGTTGGGCTGGTTACTCACCAAGTTGTGCCTGCAGGGGTTGAGCTCTGACTCTTTGGGCCAGTTTCCACTGCCGCTGGGGATCGAACCAGGACCCTTAGGACTACGAATTCCCAGCGCTGTCCACTCAGCCGTCAGACAACAACAGGTCACTCGGTCCGTCTAATTACCACAAGCTACACAAGCTTCAGAAAGCTTCCTGGCAATATGTTAGTAATGAATAAATATGATATATTTACTCATTATAATGTTGGTGCTGAATGTACAACACGAAAAAACAATTTTAATCTGAAAAAGTATCTTTTTATAAAGAAATTAGACGAAAATAAAAAACTGGTGACGCCAAATCAAGTCGACGATCCAAGCTTCGGTTAGGTTAGGTTAGGTTAAGTTAGGTTAGGTTAGGTTAGGATAGGTTAGGTTAGGTTAGGTCAGCCTAACCTAACATATCATATTTATTCATTACTAACGTATTGCCAGGAAGCTTTCTGAAGCTTGTGTAGCTTGTGGTAATTAGACGGACCCCAGGTCATGTGTTGAAGTGTTGGGTACCATGTGACCCATATCCATTCACTCCCCCAACATTAGCCCCACAACTGCACCCAATACTACCCTACTCCTTGGATCAGATAATATTTCTTCAGGGCCATATTATTGTTAGTAATGTAAAGTGCTGTAATTTGGGCACTCCTATACACTTTGTGGCACCGCCTCGGCACCCACCATCCCTCATACCCACACTTGTCTAGTACTGTATTAATATATAGATTACAAAAATGTATATAAAATATAGCGTATATAAATATAATTAAGATACATAAAAAAAGGTTAGGACCTTCAACAACCAACAGATGTTGATGTCTCAAGCATGTTGTTGTTGACGTCTCAAGCATGTTGTTGTTGACGTCTCAAGCAGAGGTTTCTATAGCAGACGTCTGGAGGCTGGTGCGCCTGCCTGCGCAGGGTTGCCAGATTTCATTTGCTAAAAGTAGCGGATTTGTAGTTAAAGTACTGTAGCCCAATTTGGAGTAATAAATTTTAATACAGAGAAACACTATGCTTTAATGATTGCATTAATATTTCACTGCATGTATGATAAAAATATGTGATGATAGGATATCTTAGCAATATTTTCTGCAGGAAACACATATACAAATACAAATATTTATTCAGGTAAAGTACATACATAGATACAAAACGTTGATGGATTTATAGATTTATTTATTTATTACATACAAGAAGGTACATTGGGTTTGTGAGAATACATAGTGTAACGATTCTATTGTTACGTAAAGTATGGTGACAAATAAACACAGACACTATGATACTTTATTTATTTATTTATTTATTTATTTATTTATTTATATATATACAAGAAGGTACATTGGGTTTGTGAGAATACATTGGATAGTACAGTATTTACATTCTTGTTAAGCCACTAGTACGCACAGCGTTTCGGGCAGGTCCTTAATCTAGCAGATAATTTTAAGTAGGTAATTTCAATCAGAATTGATAAATGATAAAGATACATTACAAGAGAAAAATGAGATGAGAGAGATAAGTAGGTATATTAAAGCACATTGTTATATTAAAGCTCTGATTGATTACATTGACAGCTTGATTAGTAATTTAAACAAGGTTAATAGACACCATACAGCAGATTGACAGCAATGTACATACATATAAGACAGCAATGATCACAATGGTAAAGATGTTCAGATTGGGTACATAAAGACTGGGTAGCAAAAGATACAGATAAACAAGATTTATAAACACTATACAACAGATTGGCAGCACATATAAGAAAACAGCAATGATCACAATGGTAAAGATGTTCAAATTGGGAACATAAAGGTTGGGAGATTGGGTAGCAATTGATACAGTGCAATTTTAAGGCAAAAAGTGAAAAACTATGAAGATGAAATTAGGTACTTTTTAGTATTGATTTTGAATGATGTAAAAGTTGGACAGCTTTTCAATTCAGTAGGAAGTGAGTTCCATAAACTGGGTCCCTTTATTTGCATAGAGTGTTTACACAGATTAAGTTTAACTCTGGGGATATCAAAGAGATATTTATTTCTGGTGTGGTGATAATGGGTCCTATTACATCTGTCCAAGAAGAGTTTCAGACAAGGATTTGCATTTAAGAACAGGGTTTTGTAAATATAGTTGACACAAGAGAATTTGTGGAGTGAGATTATGTTTAGCATGTTTAGGGAATTAAACAAGGGGGCTGTGTGTTGTCTGAAAGCAGAATTTGATATTATTCTGATAGCAGATTTTTGCTGGGTGATGATGGACTTGAGGTGGTTTGCAGTGGTTGAACCCCATGCACAGATACCATAGTTGAGATAGGGATAGATTAGTGCATAATATAGAGAGATGAGAGCAGAGTTAGGAACATAATATCTGATTTTGGAGAGTATACCAACTGTTTTAGAGACTTTCTTAGTTATGTGTTGTATGTGGGTACTGAAGTTGAGTCTCTTGTCTAGGAATATGCCAAGAAACTTTCCATCATTTTTATTGCTAATGTTTACATTGTCAATCTGAAGCTGAATTGCATTTGTAGATTTGCTTCCGAATAGGATGTAGTAGGTCTTTTCTATGTTAAGTGTTAGTTTGTTGGTTGACATCCATAAGTGGACTTTTTTTTAGTTCATTATTAACAACACCATTTAGTGTATGTGGGTTGGGGTTGGAGTAGATGAGGGTAGTATCATCAGCAAACAAAATAGGTTTCAGAATGTTAGAGACATTAGGCAGATCATTAATGTATATAAGAAAAAGAAGAGGTCCCAAGATGCTGCCCTGTGGCACTCCAACAGTTATTGGTAGAATGGGAGCGATTATATTATTGATGGCTACACATTGGTGTCTATCACTAAGATAGGATTGGATATAGTCCAGTGCATGGCCTCGGATTCCATAATGATGGAGTTTACTTAAGAGGTAATCGTGATTAACAGTATCAAAGGCCTTTCCTAGATCCTTCTAGGAAATGATCTAGTGGCCTAGATCTAGGCCCTAGGCCCATACTTGGCCCTCTCCTCTTTCTCATCTACATTAATGACCTTCCAAATGCCTCCCAACACCTCAAACCAATCCTATTTGCTGACGACACAACCTTCATTTACTCCAGTCCTGATCCCCGTGCTCTAAATGCCACAGTAAATACTGAGCTAAATAAAGTCCATCTGTGGCTAACTGCCAACAAACTCACCCTTAACATTGACAAAACTTTCTATATTCTGTTTGGCAATAAATCCTCTAATCAAATAAATCTCAAAATAAACAATACCCAAATTTGTAACACATTAGATGGCAAATTCCTTGGCATTCTCATTGACCACAAGCTGAATTTCCAGGGACACATTCTAAACATATCAAAAAAAGTTTCAAAAACTGTGGGCATTCTTTCTAAGATCAGATATTATGTACCACGCCCTGCCCTGGTGACTCTCTATTACTCCCTTATCTATCCATATCTCAACTATGGTATTTGTGCTTGGGGCTCTACTACCCAAAATCACTTACGTCCTCTAATTACTCAACACAAAGCTGCTATTAGGACAATATTCAATTCTGGCCCCAGACATCACTCGGTACCCCTATTCAAATCCCTGAATATGTTAGACATTAAGTCACTGCACATTCTCTCATGTGTACTATACATATACAAAACGCTAAATTGTAATGCCAATCCTGATCTCAAAAGCTTCATAGAAGGTTGTAATAGAACCCATGAGCACCACACCAGAAATAAATACAGTTTTGATATTCCTAGAGTACGACTTAATCAAACCAGAAATGCTCTACAAATCAAGGGGCCCAGGATGTGGAATGACCTTCCCAACCATGTTAAAGACAGTACCTCTCTCAACCAGTTTAAGTTAAAAACGAAGCTATACCTAATAAATTCCCTGTAACCTACCTTACCTCTCTATTGTCAACCCATGTATGTTTTTTGTTTTTTTTTTGTTTTACAAATCAACGCTGTTTTAATGTAATTTTCTGTAATAATTTGTAATTGTATTTGTGCTGTTTTTTCAACAATGTTCCCCCCTCTTTTACCTCTATTTTTATTTGTACTCAACGCATTTTTTTCTTTTTACCCATTAGTTTTAAGCTTTAGTCAGTAGTGTTTTTTCCTGCCCGAAACGCTTTGCGTAATAGTGGCTTTAGGCACTGTATGTACTAGCTCCTATCTATAAAGCCAACAAACTTTGTAAAATCTCTTTATGTATGTACCTTTGCCTAAATAAAAATTATTATTAATTATTATTATTATTATT
Source organism: Procambarus clarkii (assembly GCF_040958095.1). Lineage (NCBI taxonomy): Eukaryota > Metazoa > Arthropoda > Malacostraca > Decapoda > Cambaridae > Procambarus > Procambarus clarkii. The sequence continues at coordinate 4,019,699 of NC_091162.1, read as the reverse complement.
TCTCAGGTCAATGAAGAGTCCAATTGGAAACTCATTTTTGTCAAGAGCTGAGTAAATTATATCAAGGAGACTAATAATTGCATCGTTGGTACTCTTTTGAGAGCGGAATCCAAACTGACAGGGGCTAAGAATGTCGAATTTTACGAGATAGGAGTAGAACTGTTTGTAGATAATTTTTCAAATATTTTTGATAGTATGGGTAGGTTCGATATTGGTCTATAGTTGTTTATGTCTGACGGATTACCTCCTTTATGAACTGGCGTTACTCTTGTTTTTTTAAGGATATCAGGGAAGGTATGACACTCAAGGGATTTGTTGAACAGCAGAGCTATAGGTGGCGCAAGGGCATGGGAGGCGCTCTTGTATACAATGGATGGGATTTCACTGATATGTTCCCAGCTTTGGTTTTTAGTGAGTGTATGATGGACACAACATCTGACGGGCTGACTGGTGAGAGAAGAGAGTTTGGATAGCTACCTGAGAGATATGTGTTGATATGTGTCTGAGTCTGTGGGATTTTACTTGCAAGGTTAGCACCAATCGATGAAAAGAAGCTATTAAATTCATTCGCCGTTTCTAAGTCAGATGACAGTGTAAGGCCATCCTTAGAGAGTGTTATCTGGTTGTGGGAGTGTTGTTTAGTTCCCAGGATGTTAGAGATGGTATTCCATGTGCTTTTCATGTTGCCTTTTGCTTCTTTGAATCTAGTCTCATAATATGAAAGTTTTGCTTTTCTTATGATACTGGTAAGCACTGATGAGTACCTTTTAACTACTTCCATTGAAACTAGCTAGGCCACTCCTAAATTTCTTTTCGTATTCATGTTTTTTGTTGATTGATTTAATTATGCCACTTGTGAGCCACGGGTTATTTTTTCTTTTATCAGTTACTTGTTTGGTAAGGAGGGGACAGTGAGTGTTGTAGAGGCTTAGAGTTTTGAAGAGAAAGAGGTTAGTTGATGAGTTTATATCCTGTGAATTATTAAATTCAGATTCCCAGTTAATATTGTGGAGTGCATTAGAGAGATTGCCTAAAGCTGATTCACTATGTAGCCTGAATGAAAGTTTTTTGGTTTCTGGTGGTGATGTGTCAATGTTTGCTATGAGGAAAGTAGGATAGTGGTCAGTTGTTCTGTCATAAATTACCCCAGATGTAAGGGGAGCTGTTATATTAGTCCATAGGTGATCCAGGGTAGTGGCAGATGTTTGAGTGACTCGGGTGGGCTTGGTGATTGTGGGGATTAGCATACAGGAGTGCATGCTGTTACGGAAATAGTCAACTTGAGGGTTGGTTTGAAGACCCAGGTCAATATTGAAATCACCTCCCAGAATGATGTGAATTTTGTTGAGATTGTTATTTATGATAAGATTCCTTACATTGTCAGAGAATAAAGCTATGTTGGTATTAGGAAATCTATAGATGGCACCGATTATCAGGGAGGATTTAAGAGATTTACTGGAGAACTTGGCAAAGGTATATTCACAATAGTCGTCTCTATCACTAATGACACTATTGCAAGTGAAGGTATCTTTGTAATATATTGCTGTACCGCCACCTTTTTTATTAGGCCTGCAGTTATGAATGGCTTTATAACCAGCTAAATTGTAGAGTTGGGTATAGTCGTTACTTAGCCAAGTTTCTGTTAAAATGATGAAAGATAATTTAGTACCTAGTGCTGTAAGAAGTGCATTTATTTTTAAAATGTTTACCAAGTGACCTAACATTTTGGTTGTAAACTGATAAGCATGTGCTATCAGTTGTGCTACCAAATATATACTACTAAATGTGCTACCAAATATATGCTATATATATATTTGGTCGAATATACAGAAGTACACAGGTGATACTTTGATGTGAGTTGAGCGCACTGAGCGTCGGTACAGTATCTCGCAAGTGTCTGCTCTAGACCACACTTGAAAGTAGACTAGTTAATGTTTGATTGATTAAGATTAAGCCACCCAAAAGGTGACACGGGCATGAATAGCCCGTAAGTGGTGGCCCTTTTGAGCCATCACCAGTATCAATAGATGATACTGGAGATCTGTGGAGGTGCGATTGCACCCTGCGTGACGGGAGATGTCTCCCCCGTGAATGTGTTAAGATGAACATGAAGCCACCCAAAAGGTGGCATGGGCATGAGTAGCTCGTAAGTGGTGGCCCTTTTGAGCCATCACCAGTATCAATAGATGATACTGGAGATCTGTGGTGGTGCGACAACACCCTGCTTGACGGGAGATGTCTCCCGGACCAAATGGTAGTTAATGTTTGCTATTCTGCTGCTTATATTCAGCAGTATATCGGGCAACACCTCACCGTGTTGCCCGGGCAACGCCTCACCTCATTCATCTCCAAAGGTTGACAGGAATATTAACAATGCATTTGGAGCGAGTATATTATTGGGATAATCTACTCGCTACAGAACTCCACCTCCCAGGGGATGAAAGGAAAAATACTTGATCAAGGAACTTAGCTGGTCGGTGAACTGTACGCCCTGCTCGCGTTACATAACCTTCAAAGTTAACTTCCTCCTCTTCGCTGATGTCATCTAACTGGGGTCGTAGGGTGCTAGGTCGCACAGGATCGTCCGTCGTCGTAGGATCAGGTTGTGGTGCGGCTGGTAACTGGGGTTGTAGGGTGGGAGGTCGTACAGGATCGTCCGTTGTCGTAGATGACGGTGCTGCTGGTAACTGTGGTCGAAAAGTGAACTGCGTAGTCGGCGGATGTGTCTCTGGATTTAGCAGTGTCGCAGACGTTGAGACGAAGCCTGGAGCAGAGCAGAGAGCTGAGTGAGGCCGGAGTCGTGGAGCTCTATGTGGGAGAGCGTGGCGGCTCGATTGAGAATTGTGAGTGTCTGAACTCGGGGAGCGAGAGCGTGGCGGCTCGATGCGGTCGTAGTCTGCTGTCTGCTCTGTGTCGAAGCTGTAGCGTCTTGGGTTGATTAGGTTGTACACGCCGAGTACTACATTGTTGACTGTGGAAATTGTAGTCTGGTACCAAAAGATGTAGGCAGTGTGTGGACAAGCTCGGTGTAGCAGGAGAGAAGAATGTGCATAATTGTTGCGTCCTTGGGTCGCTGGTGGAGCATTTAGATCCGGGGCTGATGGGCTCGGGCACCAGGACATTAGGAGGTAATGTAGGCACGTAGTTAGGACAACGAGGTAATCACATCTAGAGCTGAATTGTCCTGAAGGTGACGAAGTGTCGGAAACGCAAGCTGTAAGTCCTGTACTGCGCAAAGGGCTTGAGTCGGCCGAGTATCAAAATGCAGTGAAATGCAGTGTATAGAATGGATATAAAATCATTTGAACGTATCCAGCGTAGGATGTCAAAGTTAATTCCCAATAGTGAACGTGTAGATGAATCTGATGACAGAGCAGCTGTCGTGGGCGTAGGACAAGCAGTGCCCTAGCTGGCAGCGACGGAGAGTCGGCAGGACAAGCTGTAGATCCAACATGATGTAATCATTGATGAGGCTGTCAGATAAGTGAGTAACGATCGTGGAACAGCAAGCCGTAGTAGATGAAAATGCAGAGATGGACGCGATGAAAATCATAGCTGTGGCGAGGGTGTTGGCAGTGTTCCATCACAGCAAACAGTAGCAGTAGAGGTCCAGTGAGAGTCCATGTTGTAGTCCATCGTGGCTGGGTATCGTCGAAACTCTCTGGGGTCACCAATGTAACGATTCTATTGTTACGTAAAGTATGGTGACAAATAAACACAGACACTAAGATACTATATATATATATTTGGTCGAATATACAGAAGTACACAGGTGATACTTTGGTGTGAGTTGAGCGCACTGAGCGTCGGTACAGTATCTCGCAAGTGTCTGCTCTAGACCACACTTGAAAGTAGACTAGTTAATGTTTGCTATTCTGCTGCTTATATGCTCGGGCAACACCTCACCGTGTTGCCCGGGCAACGCCTCACCTCATTCATCTCCAAAGGTTGACAGGAATATTAACAATGCATTTGGAGCGAGTATATTATTGGGATAATCTACTCGCTACAATAGCATAGTACAGTAATTGCACTCTTGTAAAGCCACTAGTACGCGCAGCGTTTCGGGCAGGTCCTTAATCTAACAGATAATTTTGAGTAGGTAAATTCTATCAGAATTAATAAAATGATAACATATCTGGTAGATAGAGCTAGTACATACATTTCTGATCAGGGGAAAAAAGACACCGACAGTATGGGGGCTTATTTATTACGTAGTAGAAGTACAAGTAAATTAATAATAAAATAAATAAATAAATAAATATGTTTATTCAGGTAAGGTACATACATACAAGTGATGTTACATTAATGGATCGATATATAGATAGAGCTAGTACATACAATGCCTAAAGCCACTATTATGCAATGCGTTTCGGGCAGGACATGTCAATGAGGCGGCTATAAGTAAGACTTAACAAATGTAACATGTCCATGTCTAGCTGAGTACAACCAATCAACTTAATATGTACACCAGTAGTAAAATAAGAGTATGCTTATAGCCTAGTAACACGGTAAACGAAATCTGCAGAAACCTAATATCTTATCTGGTACTAGAAGTATCTTGTAAAACTAGTATTATTTTTTATACTAGTAGTCGTCAACTGTCGTCAACTTCAGAGAGGTGGTGGCACTGCTCTTTACTACCACCAAGAACTAACATGCTTAAAAGAAATTAGAACTAGAGACTGCTGTGGGGAGTATATCTTCGCCAGCTTCAGAGTCAAGGGTGCCGAGTCTGTCCTGTCTGTGGGTGCAGTTTATAGAATTCCTAACACTGATGTGTCCGAATTCAACTCAAACCTTAGAAATCTAATACTTGATAACAGACTGAACAAAAACCACCTAATTATCGCAGGGGACTTTAATATTGACCTCTGCGAGCCAGAACACCCTACTGCTGTTAGCTTCCTCAACTGTATGAATTCCTGCTTCCTCATACCCTTAATCACTAGACCTACTAGAATCACTGATAGCACTGCCACGACTCTAGATCACATCTGGACAAACATAACCTCTCCGCTTACTTCAGGTATAATCACCGATAGCACTACAGACCATTACCCCACATTTCTCTTAACTAACATTAGCAAACCACCTCTAGAGTCAAGGGAGTTAAGTTTTGGGTTGCACAATGAAACTGCTATAATGCTATAATGCTGAAACTATTGTAATTGACTATCCTTCTCACATGATCCAATTCTCTGAATTAATGTAAAGTAATTATTTCGAGCTCAATTTGACCTCTGGTTTCCAACTAAGGATCCCAGGGTTGTAACACTCCTCCCCTCTTCAGAGAAAAAAAAATGTGGCTACTAGAATAGTAGTCATATTTTTAGTAAGAGTATACAGAGAATAAAAAGGAAAATCTATGCAATAAAAGGAAATCAAACAAAAACAAAAATTTCTCTGCAAGAAAAAGCACAAAGGTAAAAGCACAGAGGTAAAAGGCACAAAGGTAAAAGCACAAAGGTCTTCTCTGAAAGAAGAAGCACAAAGGAATTCTCTGAAAGAAAAAGCACACCAAAATAAATATTCTGAAAGAAAAAACACATACAAAGGAATTCTTTGAAAGAAAAAGCACATACAAAAAAAAATGGGGAAGTAAATAAATTTGACATGGAATATTCAATGTCACAGGAGAACCTAAAAAAAATAACTAAAGCATGACTGTTGGTATATGGTTTCCTGTGGCTCAGATGAATATTACTCCGGTAACCGAGACAGCGTGTCAACTATCACGTTGAGCCGGCCCAGTAGGTGGGTAATGGAAAGATTGAAGTCCTGTAGGTACAACGCCCACCTGAGGATGCGTTTATTTTTCGCCTTCATCTGGTGTATAAACACCAGTGAGTTATGGTCCGTGTACACTTCCACTATATTTCCTGTTAGGTATACTTCAAACTATTCACATGTTAACACTAGTGCCAACACTTCTTTTTCTACCACTGAATAATTGCGTTGTGCCTTGTCAAATTTCACAAAGTAATAGTATACTGGGTGGTCCACTTGATCATCCCCAGTTTGCAACAACACTGCACCAGCACCCGAGTCAGACGCATCAACATGAATTTTAAATAGTCGGTCCAACCTTGGACTAGCGAGCACTGGGGCAGAAGCTAAGATCAATTTCAAATTTGTAAACGCCTCTGCACAGTCTGTTAACCAATTAAATTTAACGGCCTTCCACAACAAGTCCGTAAGAGGCGTGACGACACTGGAAAAGTTCTGACAAAAACGTCGGTAGTATGCTCACATACCGATAAACCTTTGAACGTCCTTTTTAGACCGGAGCACTGGATACTCCAGAATGGCACTGATCTTCGTAACTGAGGTACGTCACTGTGCCTTGGCCAAAATGACACTTTTTTACATTTAAAGCTGGTGCCTAGCCTCACCACCATTGCTCCATTGTGCTCTTGGCTTTGCCTGGGCAATTTTGATCATTAGTGCAAATTATTACCTTCAGTGTACCTAAAAGCGCCTTTAAGCAACCTACCTCATTTTTGTGTTTAGTTTTATATATTCTTTTTTTCCATAGCTAGGTCTTTAATAATTGTATTTTTTGGCTTTTTTGTAAAAACAGTCCTCTTATGCAAAGTATTATAGACCCAGACCTTAACCCTTAAACTGCGCAAACCATCATATTATGTGTGACATTGAACTCAGCTTTTTAAATTTTCTGAAACTTTTTCAAATGTTTTTTGCATAATCTAGTAGGCAAATGCTCCAACTTTGTCTAAATGATACCAGTGTAACTTGAAAAACAAGAAAATAAAAATTAATTATAAAATTGAATATTGAAAACTTCAGATTTTGAAATCACCTGCAAAAATATAAAAATATCACCAACTGTTCATTTGGTGTTATTATGATCTCAGAATAGCATATAATCTTCATTTTTATATATTTAGAATATAGGTTTTCAGTATAGTTTACTGTAGAATTTTTTTTTTAATATGGTATATGGAATATGCACATATTTAGACAAAAATTTTTTATAACGCCAAACATTTAGAGTTTATGAAAAATCCATTCTATAGGGATTGTAGAACAGACAGCCGTGCACACTATATGTAAAAATGGTGAGAATCAGTCAGAAACTAGATTTTTGGATACTGAAGTAAGTTGAAATTCTAGTTATAGATATAATTGAAGTTGAAGTTATCGACAATGAATAAGGCAGGTCTAATTCATGAATTTACTTATATGTTGTAATAAACATTGTTTGGCATTCGTACTCTAGTATGTGAAAGTTGTAAGTCAATGTGTGTAGAAATGAAGTCAAGAAAAAATAACCCCCCAAAAAAACAAAATATAGGGATAATTATAATGATTTAGGGAATATATTTTGGGTATACAGTATTTTATATAAGTAAAAAAATGGCCACTGCCTTTTGGAAACGAAAGGCGGTGGAGTTTCTGATGGGGAAGGAAGAGACAATTGCGCACCGCGTTCCGCAAGGCGCGGTGCGGACAGTCTGGGTGGCATAAATAGCGCGGGAAGGGAGGTCTCGCCCTCACTCCATTCTCGACACGGCCGTGATTCACGAAGCGGCTCCATGCTCAGCGCCGCGCCTCATCGACACGTGGGCCAGTACTCTATACTGCATCTCAAGTCAGTGTACACGAGATTTCTCAAGCAAATGGACCCCATCCACGCTACTATGGTCCCAGTTCTGACGTTCTCTGATCCTTTGGGGCCTTCGGCATCCCAGGCCGGTATGGCAGGGGCTCCCTGCCCTACTCAGCAAACCTTAAGGTAAGAGAGTTTCCTGTTCAAGTTAGTCAGGACTATCCCCAGTGCTGGCGTGTGATTGCGCCGTCCCTCGTGGTCCGTTCGTACCGCCTTAGCTAGTTCCCTGGGCCTTCCGCCTGTTTGCCTGCCTGGGGTTTGCAGGTGCGCCTCCAGGTTGGGACTGGTGTGCTGGTTGTCTGCGGCTACTCCATGTGGCCAGGTTTCGGTGGTCCTGTGCCCCTGGGGCCCGGCCCTTGCATGCTCGGTGGAGCATTCGTCTCAGGTGCGCCCTCCCAAGAGTTTCTCGGGAGCCCGGTTTGCTGTGCCCCCAGGCTTGCCCCTAGGGACCATGTTTCGCCCGCGCCTGGTCGTGCGTGCACGGCCAGGCTCCCTACTGTGGTCTGGCTCGCCCTCTGTGGCGACGACACGTGGCTGGTTTCTGTGGACCTGAGCCCTGGGGGCCAAGCCCGGTAGGCGGCGCCCACGTGGCTTGGAGCTCAGTGGAGCCTCGCCCCAGGGATGCCCTTCGTTTCCTAACCCCTCCCCCCACCCAGGCGTCTTCCCTGGAACCCGGTAGGTTGCGTCTCCTAGGCTTGTCCCTAGGGGCCAGGGTTCGTGTCGCGCCCGGTCGTGCGTGTCCGGCCAGGCTCCCTGCGAGCGTCCTGGCGTCACCCTTGGTGGCGACGCCTCCTGGCCAGGTTATTTAGTTGTCTTTGTCCCTAGACCCCAACCCTAGGGGCCCATGCCAAGGTCGGCATCACCCACGTGGCATGGCGCTCCGTGGAGCGCTTGCCTTGGGTTGTGTTCCGCTTCCTACCTGTCCCTCTCCCTCGCGCCCATGGGCAGGAGGCGCCTTTGTGGCGGCGGTGCCCCGGTGGGTAGGCCCAAAGCTTTCTTGCTAAAGGCTGCCTTTGCGTCAGCCGGTGTCGCCCGGCATGTTCTTCCTCAGACGTTTGTCTGGACGGTGTAGCCTAGCTTGTTTGTCCCAGTTGTTTGTCCGTCCGGTGTTGCTCGGTTTTGTCCGTAACTAGGCGTTTGTCTGGCTGGTGTAGCCCAGCCTGTTCGTACCTAGACGTTTGTCTGGCTGGTGTAGCCCAGCCTGTTCGTACCTAGACGTTTGTCTGGCTGGTGTAGCCCAGCCTGTTCGTACCTAGACGTTTGTCTGGCTGGTGTAACCCAGCCTGTTCGTCCTAGACGTTTGTCTGGCTGGTGTAGCCCAGCCTGTTCGTACCTAGACGTTTGTCTGGCTGGTGTAGCCCAGCCTGTTCGTACCTAGACGTTTGTCTGGCTGGTGCATGTAGCCCAGCCTGTTCGTACCTAGACGTTTGTCTGGCTGGTGTAGCCCAGCCTGTTCGTACCTAGACGTTTGTCTGGCTGGTGTAGCCCAGCCTGTTTATACCTAGACGTTTGTCTGGCTGGTGTAGCCCAGCCTAGCTGTTTGTACCTAGACGTTTGTCTGGCTGGTGTAGCCCAGCCTGTTCGTACCTAGACGTTTGTCTGGCTGGTGTAACCCAGCCTGTTCGTCCCAGTTGTTTGTCTGGCTGGTGCAGCCCAGCTCGTTCGCCCCAGACGTTTGTCTGGCTGGTGTAGCCCAGCTCGTTCGTCCCAGACGTTTGTCTGCCTGGTGTAGCCCAACTCGTTCGTCCCAGACGTTTGTCTGGCTGGTGTAGCCCAGCTCGTTCGTCCCAGACGTTTGTCTGCCTGGTGTAGCCCAGCTTGTTCGCCCCAGACGTTTGTCTGGCTGGTGTAGCCCAACTCGTTCGTCCCAGACGTTTGTCTGGCTGTTGTAGCCCAGCTCGTTCGTCCCAGACGTTTGTCTGGCCGGTGTAGCCCAGCTTGTTCGCCCCAGACGTTTGTCTGGCCGGTGTAGCCCAGCTTGTTCGCCCCAGACGTTTGTCTGGCTGTTGTAACCTAGCTTGTTCGTCCCAGTCGTTTGTCTGGCTGGCGCAGCCCTGCTTGTTCGTCACAGCTGTTTGTCTGGCTGGCGCAGCCCTGCTTGTTCGTCACAGACGTTTTGTCTGGCCGGTGGAGCCCGGCTTGTTCGTACACTGACGTTTAGTCTGGCCGGTGTAGCCCGTTCTGTTCGTACCCAGTCGTCTGGGCTGGCCGGTGTATCCCGGCTTGTTCGTACTCAGTCGTTTGGGCTGGCAGGTGTATCCCGGTTTGTTCGTCCCCAGTTGTTTGCTTGCCCGATGTCCCACGTTATGATCGCCCCAGCCGTTTGGCCTGACCGGGGTAGTCCGGCCTATTTGATCCATGACGTCTCGTCCTCACGGTGTAGCCGCCTGTTGTCCCCGCACGTACGCGTTCCCTCCTGTTTCCCTGTCCTGTCCTACTCCAGCGCAGGCACATGCCGTCGAGCGGTCTGTCCGCTTGGGTGGGCTATGCTATGTTATTATCTTTTATTTAAGTTTCTAAATCAATTTATTGCATTGATCAGCTTTCAGTTATGCCTTGTATTTACTTACTATTCCTCTTGCAGCGTTAAAGCATTGTCCATTGCTACCTTACCTTGAGGTTACCTTGAGGTGCTTCCGGGGCTTAGCGTCCCCGCGGCCCGGTCGTCGACCAGGCCTCCTGGTTGCTGGACTGATCAACCAGGCTGTTGGACGCGGCTGCTCGCAGCCTGACATATGAGTCACAGCCTGGTTGATCAGGTATCCTTTGGAGGTGCTTATCCAGTTCTCTCTTGAACACTGTGAGGGGATTGCCAGTTATGCCCCTTATGTGTAGCGGAAGCGAGTTGAATAGTCTCGGGCCTCTGATGTTGATAGAATTCTCTCTCAGAGTACCTGATGCACCTCCGCTTTTTAACAGGGGTATTCTGCACATCCTGCCATGTCTTCTGGTCTCATGTGATGTTATTTCTGTGTGCAGGTTTGGGACCAGCCCCTCTAATATTTTCCACGTGTAAATTATTATGTATCTCTCCCGCCTGCGCTCAAGGGAGTACAGATTTAGGCTCTTTAGTCGGTTCCAATAGTTTAGGTGTTTTACTGAGTGGATTATAGCAGTAAAGGATCTCTGCACGCTCTCCAGGTCAGCAATTTCTCCAGCTTTGAAAGGGGCTGTCATTGTGCAGCAGTACTCCACTCTAGAGAGCACAAGCGTTTTGAAAAGTGTCATCATCGGTATAGCATCTCTAGTGTGAAAAGTTCTTGTTATCCAACCTGTCTTGAGGCAAAGCTCAACGCCTTAAGCCATATTGATGCTCTGTCCACAGAGCATTCTCTCTCTCAAATTATATACACTGATGGTTCCCTACACCGCACCACGGGTGCAGCTGGAAGTGCAGTTGTCCTGACAATGGGCGATGGCCTATACTTTGAGTGGGGAGTCCGTATAAACAACTGGGCCTCTACCCTTCAGACTGAACTATTTGCCTTGATCCTTGCACTGAAATGTGTACAAGTCTCAAAACTTGATACATTAATTGTAAGTGACTCCTTATCTTCCTTAAATGCTCTCAACTCTTTAAGACATAACTGTAACATGCTCGTGTCCGAAGCTAGACACAAATACAACAAAATTATTAAGGATGGTAACAGAGTCCATTTCATGTGGTCTCCATCTCATGTTGGCCTCCGAATGCATGATAGAGCTGATAAGTTAGCCAAAGAATCTGCCTTTAAAGGAGCCGTTGAGTGTAACCTTGGATTGTCAATGAGCAATCTGAGAGCAGCAGTACACCGAGAACTTCAACAAGATCTTGTAGATCTGAGGCAAAGTGAAATTGACACCAGTAATTCCATCTATCATCATACTATCATGCAAGAGGAGCCACACATCTATGGATCATCCAATAAAACCAGCAGACTTCTAGATGTTACTACTGCTCAGCTTAGACTCGGTTACAAGTATCTCTGGGAATTCTCATTATCTGCTGATGTAGACCTGACCAAATGTAAACTGTGTCAACAAAATTATTCGTACACCCTCCGTCACTATGTGATGGAGTGCGAAAAGATACGTGAATTTAGAGACAATTCTATAACCAATGTTCCAGCGATGTGTCAATATTTCATTCAAAATGATCTGCTACCAGAAATTTTAGCCAAATATCCCCAGTTTGCTAACTGTAGGTAGTAACTAAGTGATTGTAACCTATCCACCGCTTCCCACTGGATGGGGGGCGGTGTGCAGGACAAATATATAACTTGTGACACTAGCTCTCCAAATATGTCAGTTGCTTAATTTAGAACCTGTACTTGAGGTCGATCTCGAACCCATTGTTGATGTGATGACTTATATTGAATTTTGTAACTAGCTCATCAAGATTGTAACTTGCTTAGCTAAATGAATTGTGGGGTTCAGTCCCTGAGCCCATTATGTGCCTCTGTAACCCTTTCCACTACCGCCCACAAGATGGGTATGGGGTGCATAATAAATGAACTAAACTAACTAACCTCTTGAGTCAAGAGAGATACGTTTTAGACTGCACAATGAAACTGCTATAGACAATTTTATAACTGCTGCTGATAATGTCAACTGGGAGTCCGAGTTAGGTAACATAGAGGACATCAACCTAGCAGTGCAATCTTTTCTTCAAAAAAACTCTTAGCCTTTATAATACCCACTGTCCTATGCTTACAAAACAAGTCACAACCAAAAGGCTTAACAATCCCTGGCTTACAAAGGGAATACTTAAATCTATTAATAAAAAACTGCATGACCTTGAGAAGAAGTATAGGTTAGGAATTGTCTCCAAAGAATTCTCAAAGAATTACTCATTATTGCTATCTAAGATAATTAGACGAGCCAAAACTAAATTCTACGAAGATAAATTTACCCAAATAAAGAGCAACATTAAACAAACTTGGAGCACAATTTCACAAATATTGGGATCAAAGAAGTCTTTAAATAACAAACCGACTCTCCTGTCTAATAACGATGGTCAGCTTTCAGCTTCTGATTCTGCTATTGAGTTCAATAGGTTCTTCTCTTCCATTGGTTCATCCCATGCAAATGATATTCCATCTTCCAGTATTGACATTAAGGACTATCTTACAGGTAACTATCCACAGTCTCTGTACCTAAAGCCTATTAATTCCACTGACGTCAATGAGATAATCCTTTCCCTTAAAACCAAGTCTGGTGCCCTTGAGGAGATACCAACATTAATTTACAAAAAAGCCTCCAGATCTTTAGCCCCTGCTATTGCTTTGCTCTTCAACAAGTCACTTGAACTCCAAACCTTTCCAGATATTCTAAAAAAAGCGAGAGTAACGCCTGTCCACAAATGTGGTGATCTCACAGATGTTAACAACTACAGACCTATATCAATCCTGCCAAACTTGTCAAAAATTTTTGAAAAACTAATCTATAAGCAGCTTTACTCATATCTAGCCAAACTCAATATACTTAGCCCTTGCCAATATGGCTTCAGACCCAAAAAAAGCACTAACGATGCACTTATTAGTATGCTTAACTCGATTCATACAGCTTTTTTTTTTTTTTTTTTTTTTTTTTTTTTTTTTTTTTTTTTTTTTTTTTTTTTTGAGATATATACAAGAGTTGTTACATTCTTGTACAGCCACTAGTAGGCGTAGCGTTTCGGGCAAGTCCTTAATCCTATGGTCCCTGGAATACGATCCCCTGCCGCGAAGAATCGTTTTTTCATCCAAGTACACATTTTACTGTTGCGTTAAACAGAGGCTACAGTTTTAAGGAATTGCGCCCAGTAAATCCTCCCCGGCCAGGATACGAACCCATGACATATCGCTAGCAGAACGCCAGGCGAGTGTCTTACCACTACATTGATAAAAATGAGTTCCCTGTTGGGTTATTTGTGGACCTGTGTAAAGCTTTTGATACTGTCAACCACCAAAACCTTCTTCTTAAATTACATCATTATGGAGTCAGAGGACACTCCCTACAATACCTCAAATCCTACTTTACTGACAGGCTCCAATATGTTTCTGTGAATAATACAATTTCTCCCACCCTACCCATCAACATTGGTGTTCCTCAGGGCAGCATATACTTGGCCCTCTCCTCTTTCTCATCTACATTAATGACCTTCCAAATGCCTCCCAACACCTCAAACCAATTCTATTTGCTGACGACACAACCTTCATTTACTCCAGTCCTGATCCCCCTTGCTCTAAATGCCAGAGTAAATACTGAGCTAAATAAAGTCCATCTTTGGCTAACTGCCAACAAACTCACTCTTAACATTGACAAAACTTTCTATATTCTGTTTGGCAATAAATCCTCTAATCAAATAAATCTCAAAATAAACAATACCCAAATTTGTAACAAATTAGATGGCAAATTCCTTGGCATTCTCATTGACCACAAGCTGAATTTCCAGGGACACATTATAAATATATCAAAAAAAGTTTCAAAAACTGTGGGCATTCTTTCTAAGATCAAATATTATGTACCACGCCCTGTCCTGGTGACTCTCTATTACTCCCTTATCTATCCATATCTCAACTATGGTATTTGTGCTTGGGGCTCTACTACCCAAAATCACTTACGTCCTCTAATTACTCAACACAAAGCTGCTATTAGGACAATATCCAACTCTGGCCCCAGACATCACTCGGTACCCCTACTCAAATCTCTGAATATGTTAGACATTAAGTCGCTGCACATTCTCTCCTGTGTATTATACATATATAAAACGCTAAACTATAATGCCAATCCTGATCTCAAAAGCTTCATAGAAGGTTGTAACAGAACCCATGAGCACCACACCAGAAATAAATACAGTTTTGATATTCCTAGAGTACGACTTAATCAAACTAGAAATGCTCTACAAATCAAGGGGCCCAGAATGTGGAATGACCTTCCGGACCATGTTAAAGACTGTACCTCTCTCAACCAGTTTAAGTTAAAAACGAAGCTATACCTAATAAATTCCCTGTAACCTACCTTACCCTTCTTTTGTCAACCAATGTCTGTTTTTCTTTAAAGAGCGCTGTTTGTCGACATATTTGTATTTGTGCTGCTTTTTCATCTATGTTTTCATTTCTTGTTTTCATCTACTCATTATGCTCAATTAGTATTAAGCTTGTCATTTAAGTTTATCATGCCCGAAACGCTTTGCGTAATAGTGGCTTTAGGCATTGTATGTACTAGCTCTACCTATAAGTCAACCAATCTTTGTAAAAATTTATTGTATGTATGTACCTTACCTAAATAAACATTTTATTTTATTTGATTTTTTTATTTTTTAAGTAGAAGTATTTAAAAAACTAGAAGTATTTTGAAAAACTAATCTACAAGCAGCTTTACTCTTATCTAGCCGCAAACACAATATACTTAGCTCTTGTCAATATGGCTTCAGACCCAAAAAAAGCACTAACGATGCAATTATTAGTATGATTAACTTGATTCATGCAGCTCTTGATAAAAATGAGTTCACTGTTGGGTTATTTGTGGACCTGCGTAAGGCTTTTGACACTGTCAACCACCAAAACCTTCTTCTTAAATTACATCATTATGGAGTCATAGGACACTCCCTGCAATACCTCAAATCTTACCTTACTGGTTGGTTGATGGGGTTCTGGGAGTTCTTCTACTCCCCAAGCCCGGCCCGGGGCCAGACTTGACTTGTGAGAGTTTGGTCCACCAGGCTGTTGCTTGGAGCGGCCCGCAGGCCCACATACCCACCACAGCCCGGTTGGTCCGGCACTCCTTGAAGGAAACAATCTAGTTTCTTCTTGAAGATGTCCACAGTTGTTCCTGTAATATTTCTGATGCTCGCTGGTAGGACGTTGAACAACCGTGGACCTCTGATGTTCATACAGTGTTCTCTGATTGTGCCCATGACACCTCTGCTCTTCACTGGTTCTCTTCTGCATTTTCTTCCAAGTCATTCACTCCAGTTAAGGTCATTCCTCATTCTGGGTCCCTTGATTTGTAAAGCATTTCTAGTTTGATTAAGTCGTGCTCTTGGAATATCAAAAAGGTATTTGTTTCTGGTGTGATGCTCATGAGTTCTGTTACAACCTTCTAGGAAAGCTTTTAAGGTCAGGATTGACATTACAGTTCACCGTTTTATATATATAAATTACACATGAGAGGATGTGCAGTGACTTAATATCTAACATATTCAGAGATTTGAGTAAGGGTACCGAGTGATGTCTGGGGCCAGAGTTAGATATTGTCCTAATAGCAGCTTTGTGTTGAGTAATTTGAGGACGTATATGATTTTGGGTAATAGAACCCCAAGCACAAATACCATAGTTGAGATTAGGATAGATGAGAGAGTAATAGTGTCACCAGGGCAGGGCGAGGTACATAATATCTCATCTTATAATGAATGCCAACAGTTTTTGGAACTTTTTTGATATATTTAGAATATGTCCCTGGAATTTCAGCTTGTGGTCAATGAGAACGTCAAGGAATTTGCCATCTACTTTGTTACAAATTTGGGTATTGTTTATCCTGAGATTTATTTGATTTGAGGATTTATTGCCAAACAAAAATATAGAAAGTTTTGTCAATATTGAGGGTGAGTTTTTTGGCAGTTAGCCAGTGATGGACTTTATTTAGCTCAGTATTCACTGTGACATTTAGAGCAAGGGGATCAGGACTGGAATAAATGAAGGTCGTGTCGTCAGCAAATAGAATTGGTTTGAGATGTTGGGAGGCATTTGGGAGGTCATTAATGTAGATAAGAAAGAGGTGAATGCCAAGTATGCTGCCCTGAGGAACACCAATATTGATGGGTAGGGTGGGAGAAATTGAATTATTCACAGAAACATACTGGAGCCTGTCAGTAAGATAAGACTTAAGATATTGCAGGGAGTGTCCTCTGAATCCAGTTTAGTTTAGTTCATTTATTATGCACCCCATACCCATCTTGTGGGCGGTAGTGGAAAGGGTTACAGAGGCACATAATGGGCTCAGGGACTGAACCCCACAATTCATTTAGCTAAGCAAGTTACAATCTTGATGAGCTAGTTACAAAATTCAATATAAGTCATCACATCAACAATCCAATAATGATGTAATTTAAGAAGAAGGTTTTGGCGGTTGACATGCAGTGTCAAAAGCCTTCCGCAGGTCCACAAATAACCCAACAAGGAACTCATTTTTATCAAGAGCGGCATGTATCAAGTTAATCATACTAATAACTGCATCGTTAGTGGTTTTCTGGGTCTGAAGCCATCTTAACGAGAGCTAAGTATACTGAGTTTGGCTAGATAAGAGAAAAACTGCTTTTAGCTTAGTTTTTCAAATATTTTTGACAAGTTTGGCAGAATTGATATAGGTCTGAAGTTGTTGACATCAGTGAGATCAACACATTTGTGGACAGGGGTTACTCTCGCTTTTTTTTAGGATATCTGCCAAGGTTTGGAGTTTAAGTGACTTGTTGAAGAGCAATGCAATAGCAGGGGCTAATTTTTTGTAAATTAGAGTTGGTATCTCCTCAAGGCACTAGACTTGGTTTGAAAGGAAAGGATTATGTCAGTAACATCAGTGGAATTAGTAGGCATTAGGTACAGAGACTGTGGATACTTACCTGTAAGATAGTCCTGAATATTAGTACTGGAAGATGGAATATTATTTTCAAGGGATGACCCAATGAATGAGAAGAATCTATTGAACTCAAAAGCAGTATCGGAGGCTGAAAGCAGACCATTGTTATTTGACAGGAGTATTGGTTTGTTATTTAAAATCTTCTTTGATCCCAAAACTTATGGAATTGTGCTCCATGTTTTCTTAATGTTGCCCCTTGTGTGGGTAAATTTATCTTCGTATTATTTAATTTTGGCTCTTCTAATTATTTTAGATAGCAATGATGAGTAATTCGTAGAAAATTCTTTGGAGACGATTCCTAACCTATACTTCTTCTCAAGGTCGTGTTTTTTACTAATGGATTTAAATATCCCCTTTGTAAGCCAAGGATTGTTTAGGCTTTTAGTTGTTACTTGTTTCGTTAGCATAGGACAGTGGGTTTCATAAAGGGTGAGAGTTTTTTGGAGAAAAAATTGCACTGCTTGGTTGATGTTCACTATGTTCCCTAATTCGGACTCCCAGTTGATATTATCAGCAGCAGCTATAAAATTGCCTATAGCAGTTTCATTGTGCAGCCTAAAGTTTATCTCCCTTGTCTCTAGAGGTGGTTTGTTAATGTTATTTAGGAGAAATGTCGGGTAATGGTCTATAGTGCTATCGATGATTATTCCTGAAGTAAGCAGAAAGGTTATGTTGGTCCAGATGTGATTAAGAGCCGTGGCAGTACTATCAGTGATTCTAGTAGGTCTGGTGATTAAGGGTATGAGGAAGCAGGAATTCATACAGTTGAGGAAACTAGCAGCAGGAGGGTTATCAGGCTTGTAGAGGTCAACGTTAAAATCCTCAGAAATAATTAAGTGGTTTTTGTTCAGTCTGTTCTCTAGTATCAGATTTCTAAGGTTAGAGTTAAATTTAGTCACATCAGTGTTAGGAATCCTGTAGACTGCTCCCACAGTCAGGACAGCCTCACTACCCTTGACTCTGAAACAGGGAAATATATACTCTCCACAAGGGTCTCTAGTTTTAATAACTTTTAAGCAAGTCAGTTCTTGGTGGTAGTAAAGAGAAGTACCACCACCTCTTTGTGTAGGACGACAGTTGTGAATAGCTGAGTAGTTAGGTATGTTGTAGAGTTGAGTAGTGTCCCCTTTTAACCACGTTTCAGTAAACACAATAAAAGAGAATTTGTTGTCAACTGTTTGAATCAGGGCATTAACATCATCAAAGTGTTTGCTTAGAGATCTTACATTCAAGTTAATTACAGAAACATTGTGATTGCACGCTAAAACATTGTTTACATCATGTGCTGTATAATACCTGCAATTTTGATCATTAAGAACATAAGAACATAAGAACAAAGGCAACTGCAGAAGGCCAATTGGCCCATACGAGGCAGCTCCTATTTATAACCTCCCAATCCCACTCATATACATGTCCAACCCACGCTTGAAACAATCGAGGGACTCCACCTCCACCACGTTACGCTGCAATTGGTTCCACAGATCAACGACCTTATTACTGAATCAGTATTTACCCACGTCTTTCCTAAATCTAAACTTATCCAATTTATACCCATTGTTTCGTGTTCTCTCTTGTGTCGATACTTTTAATACCCTATTAATGTCCCCTTTGTTATGTCTATTCATCCACTTGTAAACCTCTATCATGTCACCCCTAACTCTTCGCCTTTCCAGTGAATGCAACTTTTTATTTTTTTTTTTGAGATATATACAAGAGTTGTTGCATTCTTGTACAGCCACTAGTACGCGTAGCGTTTCGGGCAGGTCCCTGGAATACGATCCCCTGCCGCGAAGAATAGTTTTTTCATCCAAGTACACATTTTACTGTTGCGTTAAACAGAGGCTACTGTTAAGGAATTGCGCCCAGTAAATCCTCCCCGGCCAGGATTCGAACCCATGACATAGCGCTCGCGGAACGCCAGGCGAGTGTCTTACCACTACACCACGGAGACTAGCTTTGTTAATCTTTCTTCATATGAAAGATTTCTAATTTGGGGAATTAACTTAGTCATCCTACGCTGGACACTTTCAAGTGAATTTATATCCATTCTATAGTATGGCGACCAAAACTGGACTGCATTTATTTATTTATTTATTTTATTTATGCATATACAAGAATGTACATAAGGAATGTGAGGATACAATTATGGTAATTACAGTCTTGTAAAGCCACTAGCACGCGCAGCGTTTCGGGCAGGTCCTTAATCTAAGAAAATTTTAAGGAGGTAAATACTTGCAAAATTTATAGACAAAAAAATGATAACAGATTACATGGAATGAAAAAAAAGAAAAAAAGATGAGAGAAAATTATAGGTACAGTATATTAAAGCACATAGGTAGCTATGATTGATTGCAATGACAGCTTAAAATGGTAGTTGACAACAAATTGGTAGGCACAATACAGCAGAAACAATATAAGATTGATTGCAATGACAGCTTGAATGGTAGTTGACAAAAATTGGTAGTCACAATACAGCATATGGCTAGCACATAAAAGAAGACAGCAATGAACACAATGATAAGGTTGTTTGATATTACATAAAAATTAGGAGATTGGGTACCACTAGGTACAGAGCAAATTTAAAGCTCAGTGTAGGAAACTAAATAGATGAAGTTAGGTACTTTTTGGTTTTGCTTTTAAATAAGGCAAAAGTTTTACAGTTTTTCAATTCACTAGGGAGTGAGTTCCATAGACTAGGTCCCTTAATTTGCATAGAGTGTTTACACAGATTAAGTTTGACCCTGGGGATATCAAAGAGATATTTATTTCTGGTGTGGTGATAATGGGTCCTATTACATCTGTCCAGGGAGAGTTTCAGAGCATGGTTTGCATTTAAGAACAGGGTTTTGTAAATGTAGTTGACACAAGAGAATGTGTGGAGGGAGTTAATATTTAGCAAGTTTAGAGATTTAAACAAGGGAGCTGAGTGTTGTCTGAAAGCAGAGTTAGTTATTATTCTGATAGCAGATTTTTGCTGTGTGATGATGGGCTTAAGGTGGTTTGCAGTGGTAGACCCCCATGCACAGATACCATAATTAAGATAGGGGTAGATTAGTGCAAAATATAGTGAGAGGAGAGCAGAGTTAGGAACATAATATCTGATTTTGGAGAGTATACCAACTGTCTTAGAGACTTTCTTAGTTATGTGTTGAATGTGGGTGCTGAAGTTGAGTCTCTTGTCTAGGAATAGGCCAAGAAACTTGCCATCATTTTTATTACTGATGTTAATGTTGTCTATCTGTAGCTGAATTGCATTTGATGATTTGCTTCCAAATAAGATGTAGTAAGTCTTTTCGATGTTTAATGTTAGTTTGTTCGTTGACATCCATAAGTGGACTTTTTTTAATTCATTATTCACAACATTATTTAGTGTATGTGGGTTGAGGTTTGAGTAGATAAGGGTAGTATCGTCAGCAAACAATATAGGTTTGAGAATATTAGAGACATTAGGCAGATCGTTTATATATATAAGAAATAGAAGAGGTCCTAAGATGCTGCCAACGGTAATTGGTAGAGTGGAAGAAGTTGTATCATTGATGGTTACATATTGGTGTCTGTCACTAAGATAGGATCGGATGTAGTCAAGGGCAAGGCCTCGGATTCCATAATGCTGGAGTTTAAGTAAGAGGTAGTTGTGATTAACAGTATCAAAGGCTTTTCTTAGGTCAATGAAGAGTCCAATCGGAAACTCATTTTTGTCAAGGGCTGAGTAGATAATGTCAAGGAGACTAATGATTGCATCATTGGTACTCTTTTGGGACCGGAAGCCAAACTGGCAGGGGCTGAGTATGTCGAATTTTACGAGGTAGGAATAGAGCTGTTTGTAAATAATTTTTTCAAATATTTTTGATAGAATGGGTAGATTTGATATTGGTCTATAATTGTTTATGTCCGCCGGATTGCCTCCTTTATGGACTGGCGTTACTCTTGCTTTTTTGAGGATATCAGGGAAGGTGTGACACTCTATAGATTTGTTGAACAGTAGTGCTATGGGTGGGGCAAGGGCATGGGAGGCTCTCTTGTACACAATGGACGGAATTTCACTGGTGTTCCCTGCCTTGGTTTTTAGAGAGTGTATGATGGACACAACATCTGCCGGGCTGATTGGTGAAAGGAGAAGAGAGTTTGGATAGCTGCCTGAGAGATATGTGTTAATATGTGTCTGAGTCTGTGGGATTTTACTGGCAAGATTAGCACCAACCGATGAAAAGAAACTATTAAATTCATTTGCCATTTCTAAATCAGTTGACGGTATATCCCCATCCTTGTAGAGTTTTATTTGGTTATGTGAGTGTTGTTTAGTTCCTAGGATACTAGAGATAGTTTTCCAAGTGTTTTTCATGTTGCCTTTTGCTTCATTGAATCTATTCACATAATATGCAAGTTTTGCCTTTCTTATGATACTGGTAAGCATTGATGAGTACCTTTTAGCTACTTCCCTTGAAACTAGGCCAATCCTAACTTTCTTTTCATATTCATGTTTCTTGTTGATTGAGTTGAGAATGCCACTTGTGAGCCATGGATTGTTTAATCTTTTGTCAGTTACTTGCTTTGTGAGAAGGGGACAATGAATTTTGTAGAGGCTTAGAGGCATAATCTAAATGGGGCCCAACCAGAGCAAGATATAGCTGAAGAACCACACCAAGTGTCTTGTTACTAACGCTTCGATTAATAAATCCCAGTGTCCTATTTGCCTTATTACAAACATTCATGCATTGATCCTTTTGTTCTAAATTCTGTTTTATCTATCTATCTTTTTATTTTATCTATAAAATTTTATTTGTCCATTACAATTTTATTTATTTATAAAATATTTTATTTATAAATTTTATTTATTTATTCTATTTATCTGTTTTTGTCTGTCTACAAGCAGCTTTACTCTTATCTAACCAAACACAATATACTTAGCTCTTGTTAATATGGCTTCAGACCCCAAAAAAGCACTAACGATGCACTTATTTGTATGATTAACTTGCTACATGCAGCCCCCTCCCCGCTCAGCTCGTTGTCGCCGTGTGGGGGCTTAGTGGGCGGCTGCCGGAGTGTGATGCTCCTTGGGACAGTCCTCTGTCCTTTTCTAGCCTTGTGCTCCTGCTGCCGTCCTCTCCAATTCTGCTGGGCATCTTTTCCTTTTCCTTCTGTTTCGTTTTTCTCCCCCCTCTTCTCCTATCTGCTTGCCGTTTCCTGCCGACCTTTTGCTCGTTTGGTTCTTCCCTTGGACTTCTTCTATTTTGACGCCCGGGTGCTTGAGGAGGCATACTCTTGCACCCGTAGAACTGTAGTACCCGACGTCGAGAGCGAGGGGAACCTTTTATTGTCAATCCTCCTTTCGTCACTGAACCCGATCTCGACGGACTGTCGGTTTCTTAAGGTGGCGTTTGTGGGGCGTATACTCACGACGCACCCCTAGGAGGCCCCGACAAGATCGGCGATAGCTTCTTGTTGGGTGTCCTGCCTCTAATTGTGGCTCCATGGTGGGTGTGGGGGCACATTCGTGAATGAATTCTTCTTTTCGTCAAGATGATAACCCCTGTTTCGGCTGCTTTTGGTTTACCTTCTCAGGCTCGTGGGGTGGGCGACCAAGCCCTCGAGTCGGTCCGTATTGGAAGCCCGGGCTCTGTAGCCTCCGCTGCATTGGGCCCCGACCTTGCTCCTCCTTTGGCCTCTCTGACTCCTTCCCCTGGCTCCCCTCCCTCTGTGGTTGGGTCGAGCCCCAAGCCCCCAGTGGTGACTACCTCGTCCCCTGGCGCGGCTCCTTCTCTAGTTGTAACTACTGCGCCTTTTAACCCCTCTCTCTCTGGGGGTTCTCACCGCCGTCCTCGTCACGGCCGCCCTCGCTCGATTCCTTCCAGTTCTGCTACCTATCAAGCCTTGTTTGGTCCCGCTTCGTGGGCCAAATATTTTGATCTCCTCCCTCTTGATTCTGCGCCTCCTGACGATTTCTCCCTCCATCGACATCTCATTGATTCCGTGGATGCCTCCATTACTTTCAACCCCACTCGTCTCGGTACACGTGTCGTTGCTGCTCCTTCTCAGGATGCTGCTTCCCGCTTGGCTGCCTTATCCTGCCTTGGCGAGACCCCCGTTCGGGTCTCGAAGAACGCTCAGTTGAATGCCAGTGTTGGCACTATTTTGCTCCCGCCCCATGTTACGACCGGTGTTCGGGACCTGCGCGACTGCCACGACGATATTCGACATATCCTCGCTGCCCAGGGCCATTCTATTCTCCAGGTGGACACGTTTACTCGTCCCCCTCGTGGTAGTCGCCGTCAACCCCTCCGGGTTGTGAAGATTACCTTTGATGGTAGGACCCTTCCACCCTCTGTCATTCTTGCTGGTGCCAGGTGCTCTGTCCAGGAGTACATTCCTTCTCCTCGGCTCTGCAACAAGTGCTGGAGGTTTGGGCATGGTGCCCTCCGCTGCTCCGGGACTGTCTCTCTCTGTCCTTTGTGTGGTGGCGAAGGTCACTCTAAGTCAGAGTGCACTTCTCCCCAGGCTCGTTGCCTCAACTGCGGTGAGGCCCATCCTACCTTCTCCCGTGCGTGTGTCCATTACAAGCTTGAGGCAGCCGTCCTCAACTTGAAGCACCGGGAGCGTTTATCTTTTCCTGAGGTGAGGCGCCAGGTTCGCCGGCTCCCGCCTTATGCTAATATCTCTTATGCTCGCGTGTTGCGCTCTTCCTCTCCTCGTCCTTCCCGCCTTCCTCAGACTCACAACCGTTTCCGGGCCTTGGACCCTGATGCGCCCACTTCCCCCTCCTCTGTTCCTTTGGGTTCTCTCCCGAAGGATCCTCCTCCTGGTCCTCTGTCTGGGGTTCCCCTTCCTTCTACCCGGTCTGTCGTGTCTTCTGTGTCTTCTTCCTCGTCCCCCTCCGATCCTCCTTCCCATCCTCTTCCTCCATCTATCGGCTCTCCCTACCGCCTGTCGGTGCGGGCGGATGTCCATCGCTCTCCTAACGGCCGTCGTGTGTGCTCTCGTTCGGCTTCTCCTGTTGAGACACTGGAATCCGTTGCCCGGTACGTAGTTGCTGGGACACCGGTCTCTTTAAGTCAGAAGCGTAAGCCTGGCTCCTCTCCTTCCTCTTCCCCGGCGGGTAAGAAGGCTTCGCTTTCTTCCTCAGCTCCTCCTTCTGGCTCTGTTGCTCCTTCCCCTCCCGTTTCAGTGCTTGCGCCCCCTGTTCCTGCTATGGAGGTTTCTTTGGCCCCTGCTTCCCTTTCGGTTGCTGCTCTTGCTGGGGTGCGCTCCCCTCTTTCTACTCCCCCTCTTCCTGCTGCTGTCCTTGACTGCTCCTCTCCGTTGTCTCCTCCTCCTCCTCCTCCTCCTCCGGACCCTGCCCGCCCACCTCTGATCTGTTCTCCCGTTTCCTTCCCTCCGTCTTTGCTCAGTTTACCCATGCCCCCTAACCCTGACTTTGCTGACCCTGATCCCGACCCTGATATTCTTTAACGTGCTCTGTTGCTCTTTCGCCTTTGTTTCTTCCTTGTTCTCTGTTTTTGTTCTTTCTCTTCTTGTCGTTGTCCATTCTTCAATGGAACGTTCGAGGTTATTACGCCAATTTCCTCGAACTCCAACTTCTGATTTCGCGGTTTTCGCCCCTTTGTGTCTGTCTCCAGGAGCCAATGCTTGGTGCTCGTCCTGGTCGTTTTCGTGGCTATTCCTTTCTCTCCCCCCCCCCAGCCATTGCTGGGGCTTCTAATTCTTCTGCTCTCTTGATTCGGGCTGATGTTCCCTTTGTTCCTTTACTTTTTCCTTCGCCTCTCCATTGTTCTGCTGCTCGTATCTTTGTGGGGAAATGGTACACAGTTTGTTCCATTTGTCTCCCCCCGAGTGTCCCGCTCTCTCTTCCTGATTTGAAACACCTCCTAGACTCCTTGCCGGAGCCTGTGCTCCTGCTGGGTGACTTCAATTGTCGTCATTCTCTTTGGGGTGACGTTCTGACGAATACCCGGGGTCGCCTCCTTGAGCCGTTTCTCCTCTCTTCTTCCCTGTCTCTTCTGAATTCTGGTGAGCCCACTCATTTGGACTCTCGGACTCGCACCCTTTCTTGTCTTGATCTTTCTCTCTGCTCTTCTTCTCTTTACTTAGATTTCACGTGGCAGGTTCTTGATGACCTCCATGGAAGTGATCATTTCCCCATCCTTGTTTCCTTTTTCTCTTTTCGCCCTTCCCTCTCTTTCCCTAGGTGGAAGTTTGCTAAGGCAGACTGGACCCTATTTAACCCTCAGTGCTGCTCTCTCTGACCTCTCCCTTCTGCCTCTCTCTCGCGCTCTCCTCCTTTTTCATGACACTGTCTTCAACGCTGCCCTTCGCTCTATTCCTCGCTCTTCCTCTCGGGGTCCACGGAAGTGCGTTCCCTGGTGGAATGCGGACTGTGCTCGGGCTGTCCGCTGTAAGCGTGCAGCCTGGAAGAGGCACCGCCGTAGGCAGACGACCGATTCTTTTCTTTTCTTTCGGAAAGCGAGTGCGGTGGCCCGTAGGGCCATCCATACGGCTAAACGTGAATGTTGGGCATCTTATGTCTCAACAATTACGTCCGAAACCCCTCTGGCCCAGATCTGGAAGCGTATCCGCAAGATAGCGGGTAAGTTCGTTCCCGATGTTTCACCGGTCCTTCACCTCCATGATACTCTTGTGGCGGACCCGTTGCAGGTCGCTTCCGAACTGGGTTCCCACTTTTCTTCTGTTAGCTCTGGTCTTCATCTTCCCCAATCTTTCCTTCTTCGTAAACCTGTCCTTGAGTCTCGTCCTTTAGATTTCTGCACTCATCTTCAGCTTCCCTATAATGATCCCTTCTCTCTCTCTGAACTTCGTTCTGCCCTGGCCCTCTGCGGTTCTACGGCGGCGGGCTCCGATGGTATTCATTATGAGATGCTTCGCCATCTCCCTCCGAGCACGTCTCAGTATTTACTGAGTCTGTATAATCGGATCTGGGAGTCGTCGTCAGTCCCTGAGGACTGGCTCGATGCCGTTGTCCTCCCTGTTCGCAAACCGGGGTCTCTGGGTACTTCCCCAAAGGACTTTCGCCCTATTGCTCTCACAAGTTGTGTCTGCAAACTCTTTGAACGTATGGTTAACGTTCGTCTGATGTGGTTCCTGGAACACCATCACCTCCTCTCCCCTTCTCAATTTGGTTTCCGCAAGTGCTGCAGCACGACAGATGTCCTGGTGAACTTGGAGGTCTATATTCGTACTGCTTTTGCTGCGAAGACCTCCGTTGTTGCCGTCCTTTTTGACCTAGAAAAGGCTTACGACACCACTTGGCGTTATCATATCCTATCTCAACTTCATTCTTTTGGCCTTCATGGTCATCTCCCTCTCTTTCTCCGCAGCTTCCTCTCTCGTCGTTCCTTTCGGGTGCGCCTTGGTACCGCTCTCTCTCCCTCTTTTCAGCAATACAAAGGTGTGCCCCAGGGTAGTGTTCTGAGCACTACTCTTTTTCTGGTTGCCCTTAATGGTCTTCTTTCCTCTCTTCCTTCTGGTGTCTTCTCCGCTCTCTATGTCGATGATCTTACCCTTTGTTGTCAGGGTGATGATTCGCCTCTCCTTCAACGCCGAGTTCAACTTGCAATTGATGCCGTGTCGTCTTGGGCCACAGGTCATGGCTTCAAGTTCTCTACTTCTAAGACTTGTGCCATGACTTTTACGCGGAAACGGGTTGTTCTTCGTCCCTCTTTGTCACTTTATGGTCATCCCCTTTAATACAAAGATTCCGCGAAGCTTTTGGGGTTATTCCTTGACACTCGTTTGTCTTGGTCTCCCCATATCTCTTACCTCCGTGTTGAGTGCTCTAAGGCCCTTACCCTCCTTCGGGTCTTGTCCCATACTTCTTGGGGGGCAGATAGGCGCACTCTCCTTGCTTTACATTCCTCTCTCGTCCTGTCTAAGCTCGATTATGGTTGCCCTGCTTACTCGTCTGCTTCTCCTTCTACTCTTCGCCGTCTTGATGCTTTGCACCATACTGGCTTGCGCCTCAGTTCTGGTGCCTTTCGTTCGACTCCCATCCTTAGCTTGTATGTTGACACTGGCTTCCTGTCTCTCCAGGACCGCCGTGATCGCTACTGTCTTCGCTATCTTGCGCGGTCCTTGCAACATCCTTCCTCTCGCCTCTGTCGTGCTTTAACTTTTACCCCTCCTGCGGTTCCTGTTCCTCTTCACCACCTCCCTCTTTCTGTCCGGTTATCTCGCCTACAGGATTCTCTTTCCGTTCGTATTTCTGATGTTTCTCCTCGTGTTGTTCCTTCTTTGCCCCCGTGGAGGGTCCCTCTTCCGCGGTTTTGTACATCCTTGACCCGTATCACTAAAGCTTTTACCCCTCCTATGGTTCTAAAACGCCTTTTCCTAGAGCACTTTTCTTCTCACTCCCGCTCCGTTTCTGTCTTCACCGATGGGTCTAAGTCAGCGGACGGTGTTGGCTACTCTGTTGTTTTTCCTGATCGCACTTATATGTGTCGCTTGCCTCCGGAGACTAGCATCTTTACAGCGGAACTTTATGCTATTCTCTATGCTCTTCGTCTCCTGCTTTCTCGTTGTCAGTCTTCCTTTGTGATTGTTGTTGACTCTCGTAGTGCCCTCATGGCTCTCGGGTCCTTTAATCCGGTTCATCCAGTAGTTGTCGAGATCCAGCATTGGCTGTTTCTCGTTCACAGTAAATTTAAGTCGGTTGAGTTTTGTTGGGTTCCCAGCCATATTGGTGTGTCTTTAAATGAGTGTGCGGATGCTGCCGCCAAGGAAGCTGTCCGCTCTTGTCCCATCTCTCGTAAAGGCATTCCGTATTCCGACTTTTACCCGGTTATCCATTCCTCAGTCCTTACCCGTTGGCAGGCTTCTTGGTTGTCTGTTACTGGTAACAAGCTACGTACTCTTAAATGTTGTGTTTCCTCGTGGCCGTCCTCCTTCCACCGTAACCGGCGGTGGGAAACAGCTCTGGCGAGGTTGCATATTGGCCATACTCGCTTAACCCATGGTCACTTGATGGAGCGCCGCCCTGCTCCTTATTGTCCTAGTTGCATTGTCCCTCTTACGGTCGTGCATGTCCTTCTTGAATGTCCTGACTTCCAGGACGAGCGTGTGTCTTGCTTTCCGACCGCCCCTCGCGGTCACCTGTCCCTCGATAGAATTCTTGGTGACTCGGATACTTTTGATATCGTTCGCCTTATGCGTTTTTGTTCTCGTATTGGCATCCTTGGTGATATTTAGCGCCCTCTGATTATTTTGCGTATTTGATGGTGCTACATAGCCTTCCCGGTTTGGTGCCTTCTTTTGATAATTACTTACTTACTTGCTACATGCAGCTCTTGACAAAAATGAGTTCCCTGTTGGGTTATTTGTGGACCTGCGTAAAGCTTTTGACACTGTCAACCACCAAAACCTTTTTCTTAAATTACAACATTATGGAGTCAGAGGTCACTCCCTGCAGTACCTGTTTAAAAAAAGGAGAGTGTTTGTACTATGGGGGATCTATTATAACATGGGTGTAGGGGCAGTAGGTAGCATTCAGAGTTATCAAATATGGGAGAACTAAAAGGCCCGGCCCCCAAAATAAACAATCCACAGTAATAATAACTTGCTACTAGACCATGTCAGACTAGAGGTTGATCATAGCACTCCCACACAGGAAGAAGGGATACTCCGTTACTACTTACTTATTTATTAACCCCTTAACAACCCCCATATACATTCACACCAATAACAAAAATAATAATTACTTTACCACACTATCTTACGTTAAAAGCCTTGGTCCACTTAAGCAGGATACAAGGTTTTACACTGAACACAAGCTAGTGTAAAGTTCTACTAGGAAAACACTTGAAGCTAGAGTCAGCTTAGGGTAGTGAGACCACGTGGTTCCACTGGGACCCCCTTTAGAATAACTAGTAATATAAACTCTAAAAACACCTACTACACACAAAATATACTACTCTACACATAGAACACGTGTATGCCAGAAACTGAATAATGTACACAGTATATACTTAGCTTGAACAAGACACAGAAATAAGAAAACGAGGAGGAAAGGTAAGAGGATCCTATCCACCCAACGCCAGCTCAGAAAAAGAACGAGTCTCCTTCCCCCCCAGCTGGCTCGCTGCCGGCAGACTGCTCAACTAATCGTACCGCAGCCCTATACCAAGTTTACTCAGGTTTACTTTGCAAATGATTAGAAAGTATTAGTAAACATAGTTGGTGCCTATGTTATTATTTAATAATCAACCCCAAGCTCAGTCTTTAAATGCTCTTTGAGAAACAAGAATAGTCTTACGTCTGGCAGGGAAGATACAAACAATTTCAGCTCGTGATGCGTACAACTATACTATAGGAAAGTTTAATAGCTCAATTTTGACCTCTGGTTTCCACTGAGGAACCCAGGGTCGTAACAGTACCTTAAGTCTTACCTTACTGACAGGCTCCAATATGTTTCTGTGAATAATTCAATTTCTCCCACTCTACCCATCAACATTGGTGTTCCTCAGGGCAGCATACTTGGCCCTCTCCTCTTTCTCATCTATATTAATGACCTCCCAAATGCCTCCCAACATCTCAAACCAATTCTATTTGCTGACGACACGACCTTCATTTACTCCAGTCCTGACCCCCTTGCTCTAAATGTCACAGTGAATACTGAGCTAAATAAAGTCCATCACTGGCTCATTGCCAACAAACTCACCCTCAATATTGACAAAACTTTCTATATTTTGTTTGGCAATAAATCCTCTGATCAAATAAATCTCAGGATTAAGAATACCCAAATTTGTAACAAAGTAGATGGCAAATTGCTTGGCGTTCTCATTGACCACAAGCTGAATTTCCAGGAACACATTCTAAATATATCAAAAAAAGTTTCAAAAACTGTTGGCATTCTTTCTAAGATGAGATATTATGTACCTCGCCCTGCCCTGGTGACACTTTATTACTCTCTCATTTATCCTTATCTCAACTATGGTATTTGTACTTGGGGTTCTACTACCCAAAATCATTTACGTCCTCTAATTTGCTCTGCTCTTTACTACCACCTACTACTCTTTACTACCACCAAGAACTAACATGCTTAAAAATAATTAGAACTAGAGACTGCTGTGGGGAGTATATCTTCGCCAGTTTCAGAGTCAAGGGTGCCGAGACTGTCCTGTCTGTGGGTGCAGTCTATAGAATTCCTAACACTGATGTGTCTGAATTCAACTCAAACCTTAGAAATCTAATACTAGATAACAGACTGAACAAAAACCATCTAATTATCGCAGGGGACTTTAATATTGACCTCTGCGAGCCTGAACACCCTACTGCTGTTAGCTTCCTCAACTGTATGAATTCCTGCTTCCTCATACCCTTAATCACTAGACCAACTAGAATCACTAATAGTACTGCTACGACTCTAGATCACATCTGGACCAACATAACCTCTCCGCTTACTTCAGGTATAATCACCGATAGCACTACAGACCATTACCCCACATTTCTCTTAACTAACATTAGCAAACCACCTCTAGAGACAAGGGAGTTAAGCTTTAGGCTGCACAATGAAACTGCTATAAACAATTTTATAACTGCTGCTGATAATGTCAACTGGGAGTCCGAGTTAGGTAACATAGGGGACATCAACCTAGCAGTGCAATCTTTTCTACAAACAACTCTCAGCCTTTATAACACCCACTGTCCTATGCTTACAAAACAAGTCACAAGCAAAAGGCTTAACAATCCTTGGCTTACAAAGGGAATACTTAAATCCATTAACAAAAAACACGACCTTGAGAAGAAGTATAGGCTAGGAACAGTCTGCAAAGAATTCTCAAAGAATTACTCGTTATTGCTATCTAAAATAATTAGATGAGCCAAAACTAAATACTATGAAGATAAATTTACCCAAATAAAGAGCAACACTAAAAAAACTTGGAGCACAATTTCACAAATATTGGGATCAAAGAAGATTTTAAATAACAAACCAACACTCCTTTCTGTCATGTTCACAGAAAATGGTACCATCCGTTTTCTATGTGCGGCGGCTGGGACGCCAGAGAGAAGGAAGGTAAACAAAAGAGCGTACAGGACGCCCGCCAAGCTTGGTAGCTACTAGTCATGTAATCATATTAAGTATTAAAGTCAGTAACCAAGTCATGACTTTACATCAACCCTACAACCAAGACTTCCTCAGTAACACACAAACACCACATTGGCGACGAGGATGAACTGTGAACGCAGGTATTTGTTCAGTTTCAAACACAAGGGAGAAGCATGCTGCCTGGAGGAGGAAGAGAAGCTGTGAGCGCCATACCCGATGCTGTATGCTAACCGATGCTGTGTGCTAACCAATGCTGTGTGCTAAACGATGCTGTGTGCTAACCGATGCTGTGTGCTACCCAAGCTGTGTGCTACCCAAGCTGTGTGCTACCCAAGCTGTGTGCTACCCAAGCTGTGCTGAAGAAACTGTACTGAAGAATCTGCCGACGTTGTGTACGAAACGACGCTTTGATGTGTACAAAACCTGATGTTTTGGTTACGAAACGACGCTTCGTGCTACAAAATTCATCACACTGAACTGACTGCTGTACCGACTGCTGCACCAACTGCTGTACCAACTGCTGCTGTACCAACTGCTGCTGTACCAACTGCTGCTGTACCAACTGCTGCTGTACCAACTGCTGCTGTACCAACTGCTGTGCCAACTGCTGTGCTGCTGCTGTGAGTAGGAGCAACACATGTACACAAGGGCTAGGTAAGAAGTCAGTTGCTGCTATATTGTGCACTGTTGTGAACTTTTGCATTAAAATGCTTGTGTGCTTTGCAAAATTAAAGTAATTACAGTGAATTCTTGACTAACATATACAGTGCAGTAAGTGTTTAATATTCTGAGGAACATTTAAGTGATAAGTTACATTTATTCAGTAAAAATGGCAAATATACCTCAGTTTCCTGCATTTGATCCTGACTGTGACCAGACAAACCTGTCACAGAGGTGGGTCAAATGGCTTAAAAAGTTTGAAAATTTGTTGATAGTTTCTGACATCAAAAGTGCTGAAAGAAAGCGTGCCTTTCTACTTCATTATGCAGGTGATAGAGTTTGTGACATCTTTGATACACTGAAAGACACTGGTGGTGCCAAAGATTATGACACTGCCAAAGCCAAACTAACAGAGCATTTCAAACCAAGGCAAAATACTGCTATGGAAATTATGCATTTCAGGAGAGCAAAACAACTCTCTAATGAAACTGTGGATCAATACCACACACGTCTGCAGGGTTTAGCAGCCCATTGTGAGTTTGCTGATGTTGACAAAGAAATCAAACAGCAAATAATTGAATCATGCACATCTACACGTCTTCGTCGAAGAGCTCTAGAACTTGTTGATGATGACAGTTCTCTTACCAAGATACTGGATATGGCTCGTCGAATGGAAGATGCTGCACGTGATGCTCGTGTCATGGAGTGCAGTGCTAATAACGGTTCTGCCACTGTTACTAACAGTGATGAGGTACGTAAGGTTCAGGGAGGATACCGTGATCAAAGAAGATATCATGGCAAACCTAACAGTAAATTGAGCCGAGAACCACATCACAACTGGAGTCAAGGAACAAGACTCAAGCAGTCACAACGACCCACATCAGAGGGTGTCAACAATAAATGTTACAATTGTGGAGGAGACTACCCACACCAAGATAATGTTTGTCCTGCTCAAGGTAAGAAGTGCTATGAGTGTGGAAAACTAGGTCATTTTGGTGCTATGTGTCGTTCTGCACTAAAGAAACCACAGTCAAACATTGATACCATTGCTGAGTGCCACTATGAAAAATTTAAAAAACAGTTCCCAAAGCTTGAAAACTATAATGGCAAAGCCACTGCCTATGCTTCGAAGTTAGCCTTGCCAGTGATTGGAACTTTCACTGCAGAGATTAAGTCAAAGAATGCAATGCTCATTACTACATTCCATGTTGTTAGGAATGCAAAGGAGTCTTTACTCAGTTACAAGACTTCAACCAAATTGGGGCTACTTCAGCTTTCTAATGCTGTAGCAGTGGAATCTGCAAACAATGTTGATGGTATTGTTGCTGAATTTTCTGATCGATTTAAATCCATAGGTTGTTATACTGATAGCAAAGTACATCTGCATATCAACCCAGATGTAATTCCATTTGCCCAACCACATCGCCGACAACCATTCCATACTCGCAAGAAAGTCGATGCTGAACTGGATAGGCTGATAGAACTAGATATCATTGAACCAGTAACAGGCCCAACACCATGGGTAAGCCCAATTGTCACTCCACCAAAGCCGAAGAATCCAGATGACATACGCATTTGTGTGGACATGCGTGTTCCCAACAAGGCAATAATGCGTGAACGCCATCCTACACCCACTGTAGATGATATGATTTACCGCTTGAATGGTGCAACTGTATTCAGCAAGTTAGATTTAAACAAGGGCTATCCTCAGCTTGAACTTGATGATGAGAGTCGCTTCATCACAACGTTTACGACACATCGAGGTCTGTATAGGTACAAGCGCCTGAGTTTTGGTATTAACAGTGCTGCCGAGGTATTCCAGCACATCATCAGCCAGGTATTGCAAGATATACCTAATGCTGACAACATGTCTGATGACATCATTGTTTATGGCCGTACCCAAGCTGAACACGACAAAGCTCTTCGTGCAACATTGCAACGCTTACGAGAAAAGAATTTGACGCTAAGCCGAGCAAAGTGTGAGTTCAATCAACATAAAATTGAATTCTTTGGACATGTACTTAGTGACAAAGGTCTGTCTCCAGATCCTAAGAAAGTTGCAGATATCAAGAATGCTGCACCTCCTTCAACGTCCACTGAAGTACATAGTTTTCTGGGAATGGCAAACTACTGTTCTCGCTTCATTCCAGATTTTGCTACCATTACAAAGCCTCTACGTGAGCTCCTGAAGAAAAATGCATCATGGTACTGGAGCGATATCGAGCAAAATGCATTTGATGCTGTGAAAGATGCACTAGTAGAGAATGCGACTGCTGCATACTTTGATCCATCAATGGACACTGAGTTAACGGTGGATGCTAGTCCTGTTGGATTAGGTGCTGTTTTAGCCCAACACAAACCTGGTCAACCAGATTCCAGAGTAGTAATTGCCTACGCCAGCCGTTCTCTCACAGATGTTGAGCAACGATACAGTCAGACAGAGAAGGAAGCTCTTGCTCTTGTATGGGGCTGTGAACACTTCAATGTGTATCTGCTTGGTGCACCCTTCACCACGATAGTCACTGACCACAAACCGTTGGAGACCATCTTCAATAATCCAAAGTCCAAACCACCAGCTCGCATTGAGAGATGGGCTCTTCGTCTGCAACCATACAACTTTACGGTGAAATACAAGCCGGGTGCAGGCAATCCCGCTGATTACATCAGTCGACATCCTGCCAACAGTTTCACCATCACCAAGCATCAGCAAGTTGCCGAGGAATATGTACACTCTGTAACCTGTGATGCAGTCCCTAAGGCTCTTACTCTTGATGAAATCCGTACTGCAACCCTAGAGGACCCAACTCTGCAAGCAATAGTGGATGCATTGACTAAGAAAAAGTTTCCACGCATCCCACCCTCAGGAGTTGACCAAGATGCATTCAAAGCACTTGAACGCATCCAGACAGAATTAAGTGTTACGCAAGAACGCGACACTGTGCTGCGAGGTACTCGTATCGTGATTCCAGCTGTTCTCCAGCAACGTGCTCTGAAGCTTGCACATCAAGGACACCAAGGTCTTGTTAGGACGAAACAGCTGCTACGAGAAAAGGTGTGGTTTCCTGGCATTGATCGTCAAGCAAAGGATATGCATGATGCCTGTGTCCCTTGCCAAGCTGCAGTGGATACTTCAAGACCAACACCTCTACAACCTTCACCACTACCTGCTGCACCATGGACGGAAGTATCAATGGACTTCTGCGGACCACTACCAACTGGAGAGTACTTGATGGTAGTCATTGATGATCACTCACGTTATCCAGAAGTAGAAATCATCAATTCCACATCTGCAAAGGCCGTCATCCCGAAACTTGACAAGATCTTTTCAAACTTTGGCATTCCTGAAGTTGTCAAGACGGACAATGGACCGCCATTCAATGGACAAGACTTTGTCAACTTTGCTGAGCATATTGGATTCAAACACCGCCGTGTGATGCCACTACATCCTCAAGCAAATGGAGAAGTTGAGAGATTCATGCAACCTCTCATGAAAGCGGTACGCTGTGCTCATGCCGAAGGACGATCCTGGAAACAAGCTATGTATGCTTTTCTCAGGAACTACCGTGCAACACCACATGGAACACTGGGCAAGTCGCCTGGCGAACTTTTATTTGGACGTCCTATGAGAATCGCACTACCCGTCATGCCAGCCGAGGTAACGGATAAACGTCTCGCTCAGAAGGATGCACTAGCCAAGGGCAAAATGAAAATTGCTCATGATCAACGTACATAGGAACAGTTCATAAAGGTTGGTGACACTGTTCTCGTTAAAAAGAAAAAAGAGGGAAAGTTAGATATGCCGTATGACACAAAACCATATAAAGTGATTAGTGTAAAAGGAACTATGGTAACAGCTAGTAATAGAGATAATAGTATAACACGTAATATGGCCTATTTCAAAGTGATTCCAACTAGTGTAGAAAATGATGAAGTGCAAAGTCGTGCAAAAGAAAAAGAAAAAAATAGTTATAACCCGACAAACAATTCATCAAGGGATGTTATTGCATTTAAGGACTCTCGTCCTAAACGTCATGTTAAACGCCCTACACGATTTGATGATTAATTGTGTTCCTATGTAATGAAAAGTATTTACTTATTATGCTAAACTAAATTTAATATTGTTTGAATAATGCAGATATCTCATTCAATATTTTGTAACTTTGTATTACAGTTTCTTTCATGTTTGTTTAACATTGCATATGTATTTTTAACATTGAAATCCTTTGTGGAAAAGATTAAGTTGTTTAAATTCTTTGTGTGCTTAATTAATGTTAAATGTATGCAGTATCTCTTGATATGGTAATAACTTACTTTGTGTCAATAACTTTGCTTTGTGCTACAAGTATGGTAGACATCCTGTATTCATTCTTTTTAAAGAAAAGGAGGGATGTCATGTTCACAGAAAATGGTACCATCCGTTTTCTATGTGCGGCGGCTGGGACGCCAGAGAGAAGGAAGGTAAACAAAAGAGCGTACAGGACGCCCGCCAAGCTTGGTAGCTACTAGTCATGTAATCATATTAAGTATTAAAGTCAGTAACCAATTCATGACTTTACATCAACCCTACAACCAAGACTTCCTCAGTAACACACAAACACCACACTTTCCAATAACGTTGGTCAGCTTTCAGCCTCTGATTCTGCTATTGAGTTCAATAGCTCTTCCATTGGGTCATCCCTTGCAAATGATATTCCATCTTCCTGTACTGATGTTAAGGACTATCTTACAGGTAACTATCCACAGTCTCTGTACCTAAAGCATATTAGTTCCACTGATGCCAATGAGATAATCCTTTCCCTTAAAACCAAGTCTAGTGCCCTGGAGGAGATACCAACTTTAATTTACAAAAAAGCCTCCAGATCTTTAGCCCCTGCTATTGCATTGCTCTTCAACAAGTCACTTGAACTCCAAACCTTTCCAGACATTCTAAAAAAAGCAAGAGTAACCCCTGTCCACAAATGTGGTGATCTCACAGATGTTAACAACTACAGACCTATATCAATCCTGCCTAACTTGTCAAAAATATTCGAAAAACTAATCTACAAGCAGCTTTACTCTTTTCTAGCCAAACACAATATACTTAGCTCTTGTCAATATGGCTTCAGACCCAAAAAAACCACTAACGATGCACTTATTAGTATGATTAACTTAATTTACGCAGCTCTTGATAAAAAGGAGTTTCCTGTTGGGTTATTTGTGGACCTGCGTAAGGCTTTTGACACTGTCAACCACCAAAACCTTCTTCTTAAATTACATCATTATGGAGTCAGAGGACACTCCCTGCAATACCTCAAATCTTATCTTACTGACAGGCTCCAGTATGTTTCTGTGAATAATACAATTTCTCCCACCCTACCCATCAACATTGGTGTTCCTCAGGGCAGCATACTTGGCCCTCTCCTCTTTCTCATCTACATTAATGACCTTCCAAATGCCTCCCAACACCTCAAACCAATTCTATTTGCTGACGACACAACTTTCATTTACTCCAGTCCTGACCCCCTTGCTCTAAATGCCACAGTAAATACTGAGCTAGAGAAAGTCCAACTTTGTCTAACTGCCAACAAACTCACCCTTAACATTGACAAAACCTTTTATATTCTGTTTGGCAGTAAATCCTCTAATCAGATAAATCTCAAAATAAACAATACCCAAATTTGTAACAAATTAGATGGCAAATTCCTTGGCGTTCTCATCGACCACAAGCTGAATTTCCAGGGACACATTCTAAATATATCAAAAAAAGTTTCAAAAACTGTTGGCATTCTTTCTAAGATCAGATATTATGTACCCCGCCCTGCCCTGGTTACTCTCTATTACTCCCTCATCTATCCATACCTCAACTATGGTATTTGTGCTTGGGGTTCTACTACCCAAAATCATTTACGTCCTCTAATTACCCAACACAAAGCTGCTATTAGGACAATATCCAACTCTGGCCCCAGACATCACTCGGTACCCTTACTCAAATCTCTGAATATGTTAGATATTAAGTCACTGCACATTCTCTCTTGTGTATTATACATATATAAAACGCTGAACTGTAATGCCAATCCTGACCTCAAAAGCTTCATTGAAGGTTGTAACAGAACCCATGAGCACCACACCAGAAATAAATACAGTTTTGATATTCCTAGAGTATGACTTAATCAAACTAGAAATGCTCTACAAATCAAGGGGCCCAGAATGTGGAATGACCTTCCCGACCATGTTAAAGACTGTACCTCTCTCAACCAGTTTAAGTTAAAAACGAAGCTATACCTAATAAATTCCCTGTAACCTACCTTACCCTTCTATTGTCAACCAATGTCTGTTTTTCTTTAAAGAGCGCTGTTTGTCGACATATTTGTATTTGTGCTGCTTTTCCATCTATGTTTTCATTTCTTGTTTTCATCTACTCATTATGCTCAATTAGTATTAAGCTTGTCATTTAAGTTTATCATGCCCGAAACGCTTTGCGTAATAGTGGCTTTAGGCATTGTATATACTAGCTCTACCTATAAGTCAACCAATCTTTGTAAAAATTTATTGTATGTATGTACCTTACCTAAATAAAATACTATTATTATTAGTAGTAGTAGTAGTAGTAGTAGTAGTAGTAGTAGTAGTACTGGAAGATGGAATATCATTTGCAAGGGATGACCCAATGGATGAGAAGAACCTATTGAATTCAATAGCAGTATCAGTGGCTGAAAGCAGACCATCGTTATTTGACAGGATTATAATAATATAATAATAATTTTTATTTAGGTAAAGGTACATACATAAAGAGATTTTACAAAGTTTGTTGGCTTTATAGATAGTGCTAGTACATACAATGCCTAAAGCCACTATTCCTACCACTAAAGCCACTATTCCTACCTATTCCAAAGCCACTAAAGCCGATTATTGGTTTGTTATTAAACACAATTTTGATCCCAATATTTGTGAAATTGTGCTCCATGTTTTCTTGATGTTGCCCTTTGTTTGACTAAATTTATCTTCGTAATATTTAATTTTGGCTCTTCTAATTATTTTAGATAGTAATGATGAGTAATTCTTTGAAAGTTCTTTGGAGACGATTCCTAACTTATACTTCTTCTCAATGTCATGTTTTTTATTAATATATTTAAGTATCCCCTTTGTAAGCTGTTACGACCCTGGGTTCTCCAGTGGAAACCAGAGGTCAAAATTGAGCTATTAAACTTTCTAGTAGTACAGTTAAGTGCATCTTGAACGGCAATTGTTTGTATAGTTATTTCGCGGTGACCAGGTCTATGGGACTTAAATGTAAGGGCACCCCTGTGCTTGCCAAGGTGGTAAATCCCGAGGTCACGAGGAGCTTTCCGAGTGGTGAAAACCAAGTGGACCTCGCGGACACATTCATGGCCCGACTCGATGACATGGCCGAGGACATTGTGGAGAGCCTGCCACCGCCATCTACCGAGAGTAGTGGGGAGGTGGAGGAGAACACTGTTGAGCTTCGGCCAATGGCATCTGACCAAGGCCTAGATGCCTCCTTGAGTGAGTTACAGAAAGCTGACCCCACTCTTGCAGAT
Organism: Procambarus clarkii; assembly: GCF_040958095.1. Lineage (NCBI taxonomy): Eukaryota > Metazoa > Arthropoda > Malacostraca > Decapoda > Cambaridae > Procambarus > Procambarus clarkii. Next base: position 3,980,218 of record NC_091162.1, on the reverse strand, counting down.
TGTCATGAGACAGCTGTCTCTATGGAGGAAATTGTAGACGCAGCAACTGGGTACTACTACAATGATCGGATTTTGATGAGAAAATGGAGACCACAGAGTGCTCCCTTGTCAAATGAGTGGGAGGTAGTCCACCAGGTTATGTTGCCGACCTGCTATAGAGAAAGAGTTTTGGCAGCTGCTCATGATGATCCTATGGGGGGACATCAAGGTATAAATATTACGTATCACAAAATTTTAAAGTATTTTTTCTGGCCCAAGCTGAAAAGCGATGTGGCAAAATTTTGTAATGCGTGTGTTGTTTGTCAACTGGTTGGGAAACCAAACCAGACTCCACCTAAAGCTCCTCTAAAGCCTATTGTCGTGCCAGAGGAACCATTTTCTCATGTGGTAATGGACTGTGTTGGACCATTACCTAGAACTAAGTCTGGTAATATTTACCTAATCACAATGATGTGTATCACTACTCGTTACCCAGAGGCTTTTGCTGTAAGGAACATCCGAGCAAAAACTGTTGTTGCTCGTATGTTGCAATTTTTTTCCACTTTTGGACTGCCTCGGGTCGTGCAAACTGACAATGGTACTAATTTTAAGTCTGATGTTTTTGAGCAATTTTGTAAGGAACATGGAATAACTCATAAGGTTTCCAGCCCATACCATCCACAGAGTCAGGGGGTAATTGAACGTTTCCATCTAACTCTGAAGCAGATGTTGAAGACATCGTGCGAGAGTTCCCACACCTTCTGGGATGAGAATTTACCGTATGTTTTGTTTGCGGCTAGAGAGGGATTACAAAGTTCACTGGGCTGTTCTCCTTTTGAGTTAGTCTTTGGCCATAAAGTTCGTGGACCCTTGCAAATGTTACCGGAGAATCTGTTAGGGAACGTAACGTTAACCGAAGGTTCGGCTTTCTTTGCGCAACACCACCAGAGACTCAAGGACTGCAAGGCGGCTGCATTAAAGTATCTTGGCAAGGCCCAAGAAAAGATGAAAGAACGTAATGATGCTAAATCTAAGTTACGGGTATTTCAGCCTGGCGACCCTGTCCTGGTATTAAAGCCTCGACTAGGGAACACTATGTCCCACAAGTACGAAGGCCCCTACATTGTGACAGAAAAAACTGGGGACCTCACGTACAAAGTGAGGCACTCTGACAAACGTAACCAGGTAATGCTCATACATGTAAATCGACTGAAGAAGTTCCAGGGCCCCAGGCCCATTGCACTAACCAATGTTTCCATTTCCAGTGAGAGAGGGGATGATTGTTCTGGGGACCCAACTAATCTCATTTTCAATAATTCTAGTTCTGTGAATGCTGTGGAGGAGGGACTGTCCCATTTGCAGATGGCCCAACGTGAAGAGGTGCAGTCGTTGGTTGATGAATTCTCCAGTCTGTTCGGGGAGGTCCCGACCCAGACTGATGCCATTTGCCATGATGTCGAGTTGACGGACTACACTCCCATTCGCCTTCAACCCTATCGGATGAGTCCAGAAAAGAAGGCCATCGTACGGAAGGAGGTCGACTTCTTACTCCAGCACGGCCTCATCCGGCCGAGCCAGGGCTCTTGGTGCTCGCCCTGCCTTTTGGTCCCCAAACCAGACGGCTCCTGGCGATTATGCACCGACTATCGGCAGCTCAACAAGGTGACCATTGTGGATGCCTATCCGCTGCCCCTCCTCGAGGACTGCATCGACGAGTTGGGAAATGCCAAGTACGTTTCGAAATTCGACCTCTCGAGGGGGTATTATCAAATCCCACTCACTGAACGTGCTAAACAGCTAACGGCGTTTGTGACACCCGAGGGTGTTTTTGAGTATCAAGTGTTACCGTTCGGCTTGCGTAATGCTCCGGCCACGTTCCAGAGACTCATGAACTCTCTACTCGCTAAGGTGCCAAATTGTCGGGCGTATTTAGATGATATCGTGCTGTTTGACAGTAATTGGGCTGACCACATAGCTAGGTTACGCCAGTTGTTTGCCATCTTGAAAAGGGCAAATCTTACCTTAAATGCTAAAAAGTGTCATTTTGGCCCAGGCACAGTGACGTACCTCGGTTATGAAGTGGGCCAAGGAAAAGTGTTACCTCGGCAAGATAAAATCAGTGCCATTCTGGAGTATCCAGTACTAAAGTCTAAAAAGGACGTTCAAAGATTTATCGGTATGTGTGCGTACTATCGACGTTTTTGTCAGAACTTTTCCAGTGTTGCCACTCCTCTCACAGACTTGTTGCGGAAAGCCGTTAAATTTAAGTGGTCATCAGACTGTGCAGAGGCATTTAAAAATTTGAAATTGATCTTAGCTTCCGCCCCAGTGCTTGCTAGTCCAAGGTTCGACCGACCGTTTAAAATTCATGTTGACGCGTCTGACTCGGGTGCTGGTGCAGTGTTGTTGCAAACTGGGGATGATCAGGTAGAACACCCAGTATATTATTACTCTGTGAAATTCGACAAGGCGCAGCGCAATTATTCAGTGGTAGAAAAAGAGGCGTTGGCGCTAGTGTTAACATGTAAAAAGTTCGAAGTTTACCTCACAGGTAATATAGTGGAAGTGTACACGGACCATAACCCACTAGTCTTCCTGACTCAGATGAAGGGTAAGAATAAACGCATCCTCAGGTGGGCATTGTACCTACAGGACTTCAATCTTTCCATTACCCACCTACCGGGCAGACTCAACGTGATAGCCGACGCTCTGTCCCGGTTGCCTGAATAACATTCATCTGAGCCACAGAAAGCCATTTACCAACTGTCATGCTTTAGTTAATTTTTTTTTTAGGTTCTCCTGTGACATTAAATATTCCGTGTCCAATTTATTTACTTCCCTGTTCTTTTATTTTTTTGTGTATGTTTTTTTTTCTTTCAGAGAACTCCTTTGTATTTTTTTTTTTTTTTTTTTTGCAGAGAAATTGTTTTTGATTGATTTTTTGTTTTTGTCATATGTTTTTTCTTTTTATTCTCTGTATACTCTTACAAAAAAATATGACTACTATTCTAGTAGTCACATTTTTTTTTCTCTGAAGGGGGGAGGAGTGTTACCCTGGAAACACAAACCGTAACTGTCTCTATTTTCCGCTTGTTACAACTTGTAATAAAGTTGTTACATCTTGGCTTAACGTATTTATGACGTATTAGAACGTTGTTACAACTTGCTATATTGGTTGTTATAACTGGTTAGGAGGTGTTAAAACTTGTTCGAACGTTGTACCAACGTCGTAGTTTCGGTGTGTGTTTGGAGGGAATTACGACCCTGGGTTCTCCAGTGGAAACCAGAGGTCAAAATTGAGCTATTAAACTTTCTAGTAGTACAGTTAAGTGCATCTTGAACGGCAATTGTTTGTATCTTCCCTGCCAGACGTAAGACTATTATTGTTTCTCAAAGAGCATTTAAAGACTGAGCTGGGGGTTGATTATTAAATAATAACATAGGCACCAACTTTGCTTACTAATACTTTCTAATCATTCATAGAGTAACAATACGTTGCATAGGGGAAGATCTTTAATGTGCTTAGCTGCACGATCAATTAGGCTCCTTCCGGCACCACGACATGAGGGAGGCCAGCTGGTCGCTAGGAGCTCTCTCTTCTCTGGCTGGTGTTCGTGCGGACGAGACCTACTCTGTGGCTGCACCCCTACTCTTCTCCCTTCTCCTCTTACTTATTTCCCTTACCCTAAGTTCCTGTACCCTTAAGTTAAGTATTATATGGTGTTAAGTGTGCCTACTCTGGTAGTAAATATTGGTGAGACCTGGGGTTAGTATTTGCCTGTGTTTTGGGTACCCCTAAGTGTTGTGTTTTGTATTAGGGTACCACATGGTCTCACTACCCTAAGCTGCATCCAGCTTCAGTGCTTATCCAGTAGTACTTTACCCTAGCTTGTTTAGTGTAAACCTTGTATCCTGCCTAAGTGGACCAAGGCTTTTAACGTAAGATAGTGTGGTAAAGTTATTATTATTATTGTTATTGGTGTGAGTGTATATGGGGGGTTGTTAAGGGGTTAATAAATAAGTACATGAATTACAGAGTATCCCTTCTTCCTGTGTGGGAGCGCATTGATCAACCCTTAGACTAACATATATGGTCTAGTAGCAAGTTATTACTACTGTGGATAGTTTATTTTGGGGGCCGGGCCTTTTAGCTCTCCTATATTTGATACTCTGTCTTCTAACTACCCTTACCCCTTAATAGTACCAGTTCCCCATAGAAGCCCCACACACTTATATATATAACATAAGCCAAGGATTGTTTAGCCTTTTAGTAGCGACTTGTTTCGTTACCTTAAGACAGTGGGTGTTATAAAGGCCGAGAGTTTTTTGAAGAAATGATTGCACTGCTAGGTAGATGTCCCCTATGATACCTAATTCGGATTCCCAGTTGATATTAGCTGCATCAGCTATAAAATTGCCTATAGAAGTTTCATTGTGCACCCTAAAGCTTATCTTCCTCGTATCTAGAGGTGGTTTGTGAATGTTAGTTAGGAGAAATGTAGGGTAATGGTCTGTAGTGCTATCAGTGATTATCCCTCAAGTAAGCAGAGAGGTTATGTTGGTCCAGATGTGATCAAGAGCTGTGGCAGTACTATTAGTGATTCTAGTAGGTCTAGTGATTAAGGGTATGAAGAAGCAGGCATTCATACAGTTGAGGAAACTAACAGCAGGAAGGTTATCAGGCTCTCAGAGGTCAATGTTAAAGTCCCCAGAAATAATTAAGTGGTTTTTGTTCAATCTGTTCTCTAGTATTAGATTTTTAAGGTGAGAGTTGAATTCAGTCACATCAGTGTTAGGAATTCTGTAGACTGCTCCAACAGTCAGGACAGCCTCACTACCCTTGACTCTGAAACATATACTCTCCACAAGGGTCTCTAGTTTTAATTACTTTAAAGCAAGTCAGTTCTTGGTGGTAGTAAAGAGAAGTACCACCACCTCTTTGTACAGGACGACAGTTGTGAATAGCTGAGTAGTTAGGTATGTTGTAGAGTTGAGTAGTATCCTCTTTTAACCAAGTTTCAATAAACACAATAAAAGAGAATTGGTTGTCAACTGTTTGAATCAGGGCATTAACATCATCAAAGTGTTTGCTTAGAGATCTTTATTTATTTATTTATTTATATACAAGACGGTACATTGGGTTCGTGAGAATACATAGCATAGTACAATAATTACACTCTTGTAAAGCCACTAGTACGCGCAGCGTTTCGGGCAGGTCCTTAATCTAACAGATAATTTTAAGTAGGTAAAATTAAATCAGAATTAATAAAATAATAACAAATACATTGCAAGAAAAAAAAATGAGATGAGAGAGATTAGTAAGTATATTAAAGCACATTGGTATATTAAAGCTCTGATTGATTTAATTGACAGCTTGATTGGTAATTTAAACAAGATTAATAGACACCATAGAGCAGATTGACAGCACATATAAGAAGACAGCAATGATCACAATGATAATGATGTTCAGATTGGGTACATAAAGATTTTAATTTTAAAGCAAAAGGTAAAAACCATGAAGATGATATTAGGTACTTTTTAGTATTGTTTTTGAATGACGCAAAAGTTGGACAGCTTTTCAATTCAATAAGGAGTGAGTTCCATAGACTGGGTCCCTTTATTTGCATAGAGTGTTTACACAGATTAAGTTTAACTCTGGGAATATCAAAGAGATATTTATTTCTGGTGTGGTGATAATGGGTCCTATTACATTTGTCCAGGAAGAGTTTCAGAGCAGGATTTGCATTTAAGAACAGGGTTTTGTAAATGTAGTTGACACAAGAGAATTTGTGGAGTGAGATTATGTTTAGCATGTTTAGGGAGTTAAACAAGGGGGCTGTGTGTTGTCTGAAAGCAGAATTTGTTATTATTCTGATAGTAGATTTTTGCTGGGTGATGATGGACTTGAGGTGGTTTGCAGTGGTTGAACCCCATGCACAGATACCATAATTAAGATAGAGATAGATTAGTGCATAATATAGAGAGATGAGAGCAGAGTTAGGTACATAATATCTGATTTTGGAGAGTATACCAACTGTTTTAGAGACATTCTTAGTTATGTGTTGTATGTGGGTACTGAAGTTGAGTCTCTTGTCTAGGAATAGGCCGAGAAACTTTCCATCATTTTTATTGCTAATGTTTACATTGTCTATCTGAAGCTGAATTGCATTTGTAGATTTGCTTCCAAATAAGAAGTAGTATCATCAGCAAACAAAATAGGTTTCAGAATGTTAGAGACATTAGGCATTAGGCAGGTATTACACATGTATATAAGAAATAGGAGAGGTCCCAAAATGCTGCTCTGTGGCACTCCAACGGTTATTGGTAGAGTGGGAGAGGTTATATTATTACACACATTGGTGTCTATCACTAAGATAGGATTGGATATAGTCCAGTGTATGGCCTCGGATTCCATAATGATGGAGTTTACGTAAGAGGTAATTGTGATTAACAGTATCAAAGGCCTTTCTCAGGTCAATGAAGAGTCCAATCGGAAACTCATTTTTATCAAGGGCTGAGTAAATTATATCAAGGAGACTAATAATTGCATCGTTGGTACTCTTTTTGGGAGCGGAAGCCAAACTGACAGGGGCTAAGAATGTCGAATTTTACGAGATAGGAGTAGAGCTGTTTGTAGATAATTTTTTCAAATATTTTTGATAGTATGGGTAGGTTCGATATTGGTCTATAATTGTTTATGTCTGCCGGATTACCTCCTTTATGAACTGGCGTTACTCTTGCTTTTTTAAGGATATCAGGGAAGGTATGACACTCAAGGGATTTGTTGAACAGCAGAGCTATAGGTGGCGCAATGGCGTGGGAAGCCCTCTTGTATACAATGGATGGTATTTCACTGATGTTCCCAGCTATGGAACATCAGTTTTAGTGAGTGTATGATCTTACAATCAAGTTAACTACAGAAACATTGTGATTACATGTTAAAACATTGTTTACATCATGTGCTGTATAATACCTGCAATTTTGATCATTAAAGTGATGATTGTCATAGATACTAGATAAGAGGTTTAGGTCTGGGTCAATACTAGTTTGTATAAGAGGACAGTTTGACAGAAAAAAGAAAAAAAGACAATTATAAAAAGATCTAGATATAAAATATTTATATATATAACTATACACAAAATGAGGTAGGTTGCTTAAAGGTACTTTCAATAGATGACCAATGCAAATCTAATAACAATTAATAATTCTATCAAACAAAAACTTACTATAGTATTATAATTACAATACAGTTGCTTAAGTTACACTAATACGAAATGAGATAGATTAGCTAGAGGTACACTGAATGATAAAGTTTAAACTAGAGGACACAGGCAAAGCCAGTGTTCAAATGGAATAAGGGAGTATGGAGTATATAAAAAATATTGCAAAAAATAAGAAAAAAGAAACAATAACAAGATGACAATTTAAAAATAATAAAATTAAAACCTTTCGAATGGAAAGACAGAGCTATAGTACATATTGGTCGTTAGATAAGACTATAATTTGTATTCTGGTTATTCAGCTGTTACCCCACAGACATTCAGGAAAGAATTGAGGTGAGCTTCAGTGGTTATTACATGTTTTTCCAGCGTCAGACTTCCTAGCTATAATGTTACCATCTCGCACAAAACAATGTTTAATTGCAGGAGAATTTTTGCGGAATCCACGCAGTTTAAGTAAGAGATTTTGTCTGAACCTGGTCAGACATTCATTCACATAAACAGTAGATTTACTAGAGACTGCAGAACTGACAACACTAACTGTCCCCTCCTTACCAAACAAGTAACTGATAAAAGAAAAAATAACCCGTGGCTCACAAGTGGCATAATTAAATCAATCAACAAAAAACATGAATACGAAAAGAAATTTAGGAGTGGCCTAGTTTCAATGGAAGTAGTTAAAAGGTACTCGTCAGTGCTTACCAGTATCATAAGAAAAGCAAAACTTTCATATTATGAGACTAGATTCAACGAAACAAAAGGCAACATGAAAAGCACATAGAATACCATCTCTAACATCCTGGGAACTAAACAATACAATACAATACAATTTTATTTAGGTAAGGTACATACATACAATAAATATTTACAAGGATTGTTTAACTTATAGGTAGAGCTAGTACATACAATGCCTAAAGCCACTATTACGCAAAGCGTTTCGGGCATGATAAACTTAAATGGCAAGCTTAATACTAATTGAGCATAATGAGTAGAATGAAAACAAGAAATGAAAACATAGATGTAAAAGCAGCACAAATACAATTATGTCGACAAACAGCGCTCTTTAAAGAAAAAAAACAGACATTGGTTGACAATAGAAGGGTAAGGTAGGTTACAGGGAATTTATTAGGTATAGCTTCGCTTTTAACTTAAACTGGTTGAGAGAGGAACAGTCTTTAACATGGTTGGGAAGGTCATTCCACATTCTGGGCCCCTTGATTTGTAGAGCATTTCTAGTTTGATTAAGTCGTACTCTAGGAATATCAAAACTGTATTTATTTCTGGTGTGATGCTCATGGGTTCTGTTACAACCTTCTATGAAGCTTTTGAGATCAGGATTGGCATTATAGTTTAGCGTTTTATATATGTATAATACACATGAGAGAATGTGCAGTGACTTAATGTCTAACATATTCAGAGATTTAAGTAGGGGTACCGAGTGATGTCTGGGGCCAGAATTGGATATTGTCCTAATAGCAGCTTTGTGTTGTGTAATTAGAGGACGTAAGTGATTTTGGGTAGTAGAGCCCCAAGCACAAATACCATAGTTGAGATATGGATAGATAAGGGAGTAATAGAGAGTCACCAGGGCAGGGCGTGGTACATAATATCTGATCTTAGAAAGAATGCCCACAGTTTTTGAAACTTTTTTTGATATGTTTAGAATGTGTCCCTGGAAATTAAGCTTGTGGTCAATGAGAATGCCAAGGAATTTGCCATCTAATTTGTAACAAATTTGGGTATTGTTTATTTTGAGATTTATTTGATTAGAGGATTTATTGCCAAACAGAATATAAAAGGTTTTGTCAATGTTAAGGGTGAGTTTGTTGGCAGTTAGCCACAGATGGACTTTATTTAGCTCAGTATTTACTGTGGCATTTAGAGCAAGGGGATCAGGACTGGAGTAAATGAAGGTTGTGTCGTCAGCAAACAGAATTGGTTTGAGGTGTTGGGAGGCATTTGGAAGGTCATTAATGTAGATGAGAAAGAGGAGAGGGCCAAGTATGCTGCCCTGGGGAACACCAATGTTGATGGGTAGGGTGGGAGAAATTGTATTATTCACAGAAACATATTGGAGCCTGTCAGTAAGGTAGGGTTTGAGGTATTGTAGGGAGTGTCCTCTGACTCCATAATGATGTAATTTAAGAAGAAGGTTTTGGTGGTTGACAGTGTCAAAAGCTTTACGCAGGTCCACAAACAACCCAACAGAGAACTCATTTTTATCAAGAGCTGTATGAATCGAGTTAAGCATACTAATAAGTGCATCGTTAGTGCTTTTTTTGGGTCTGAAGCCATATTGGCAAGGGCTAAGTATATTGAGTTTGGCTAGATATGAGTAAAGCTGCTTATAGATTAGTTTTTCAAAATTTTTTGACAAGTTTGGCAGGATAGATATAGGTCTGTAGTTGTTAACATCTGTGAGATTACCACATTTGTGGACAGGCGTTACTCTCGCTTTTTTTAGAATATCTGGGAAGGTTTGGAGTTCAAGTGACTTGTTGAAGAGCAAAGCAATAGCAGGGGCTAAAGATCTGGAGGCTTTTTTGTAAATTAAAGTAGGTATCTCCTCAAGGGCACCAGACTTGGTTTTAAGGGAAAGGATTATCTCATTGACGTCAGTGGAATTAATAGGCTTTAGGTACAGAGACTGTGGATAGTTACCTGAAAGATAGTCATTAATGTCTGTACTGGAAGATGGAATATCATTTGCAAGGGATGAACCAATGGAAGAGAAGAACCTATTGAACTCAGTATTAGAATCAGAGGCTGAAAGCTGACCATCGTTATTAGACAGGAGAGTCGGTTTGTTATTTAAAGACTTCTTTGATCCCAATATTTGAGAAATTGTTCTCCAAGTTTGTTTAATGTTGCTCTTTATTTGGGTAAATTTATCTTCGTAGTACTTAGTTTTGGCTCGTCTAATTATCTTAGACAGCAATAATGAGTAATTCTTTGAGAATTCTTTGGAGACAATTCCTAACCTATACTTCTTCTCAAGGTCATGTTTTTTATTAATAGATTTAAGTATTCCCTTTGTAAGCCAGGGATTGTTAAGCCTTTTGGTTGTGACTTGTTTTGTAAGCATAGGACAGTGGGTATTATAAAGGCTAAGAGTTTTTTGAAGAAAAGATTGCACTGCTAGGTTGATGTCCACTATGTCACCTAACTCGGACTCCCAGTTGACATTATCAGCAGCAGTTATAAAATTGTCTATAGCAGTTTCATTGTGTAGTCTAAAACGTATCACTCTTGACTCAAGAGGTGGTTTGCTAATGTTAGTTAAGAGAAATGTGGGGTAATGATCTGTAGTGCTATCGGTGATTATACCTGAAGTAAGCGGAGAGGTTATGTTTGTCCAGATGTGATCGAGCGTCGTGGCAGTGCTATCAGTGATTCTAGTAGGTCTAGTGATTAAGGGTATGAGGAAGCAGGAATTCATACAGTTGAGGAAGCTAACAGCAGTGGGGTGTTCAGGCTCGCAGAGGTCAATATTAAAGTCCCCTGCGATAATTAGGGGGTTTTTGTTCAGTCTGTTATCAAGTATTAGATTTCTAAGGTTAGAGTTGAATTCGGACACATCAGTGTTAGGAATTCTATAAACTGCACCCACAGTCAGGACAGACTCGGCATCCTTGACTCTGAAGCTGGCGAAGATATACTCCCCATAGCAGTCTCTGGTTCTAATTTCTTTTAAGCATGTTAGTTCTTGGTGGTAGTAAAGAGCAGTGCCACCACCTCTCTGAATTTGACGACAGTTGTGAATTGCTGAGTAGTTAGGCATATTAAAGAGCTGAGTAGTATCCTCTTTCAACCATGTTTCAGTAAGTATAATAAAAGAGAATTTGTTGTCAATAGCTTCAATCAAGGCACTAACATCATCGAAGTGTTTACCTAGAGATCTAACGTTCAAATTGATTACAGAGATATTGTGATTATGAGTTAATACATTGTTTACATCATGTGCTGCAAAATATCTGCAATTTAGATCATTAAAGTGATAATTGTCATAGATAGTGGATAAGAGGTTAAGTTCAGGGTCTATACTTGTCTGCATAAAAAAAGCTGATTGCAGGAAAAACAAGGGAAGAAAGGCAAATAACAAGGTAGAAATAAGCTATAAAATAGGGAAAAAGATGTACACAATACAGAACAAAGCAAACTCAAAAGGGGCTTACAGGGGTACAATGGAGTAAGGGAGTATCCCACAACCAGATAACACTCTCTAAGGATGGCCTTACACTGTCATCTGACTTAGAAATGGCGAAAGAATTTAATAGCTTCTTTTCATCGATTGGTGCTAACCTTGCAAGTAAAATCCCACAGACTCAGACACATATCAACACATATCTCTCAGGCAGCTATCCAAACTCTCTTCTCCTCTCACCAGTCAGCCCGTCAGATGTTGTGTCCATCATACACTCACTAAAAACCAAAGCTGGGAACATCAGTGAAATCCCATCCATTGTATACAAGAGCGCCTCCCATGCCCTTGCACCACCTATAGCTTTGCTGTTCAACAAATCCCTTGAGTGTCCTACCTTCCCTGATATCCTTAAAAACGCAAGAGTAACGCCAGTTCATAAAGGAGGTAATCCGTCAGACATAAACAACTACAGACCAATATCGAACCTACCCATACTCTCAAAAATATTTGAAAAAATTATCCACAAACAGCTCTACTCCTATCTCGTAAAATACGACATTCTTAGCCCCTGTCAGTTTGGCTTCCGCTCTCAAAAGAGTACCAACGATGCAATTATTAGTCTCCTTGATATAATTTACTCAGCCCTTGACAAAAATGAGTTTCCAATTGGACTCTTCATTGACCTGAGAAAGGCCTTTGATACTGTTAATCACGATTACCTCTTATGTAAACTCCATCATTATGGAATCCGAGGCCATGCACTGGACTATATCCAATCCTATCTTAGTGATAGACACCAATATGTAGCCATCAATAATATAATCTCTCCCATTCTACCAATAACTGTTGGAGTGCCACAGGGCAGCATCTTGGGACCCCTACTATTTCTTATATACATTAATGATCTGCCTAATGTCTCTAACATTCTAAAACCTATTTTGTTTGCTGATGATACTACCCTCATTTACTCCAACCCCAACCCACATACACTAAATGATGTTGTTAATATTGAACTAAAAAAAGTCCACTTATGGATGTCAACCAACAAACTAACACTTAACATAGAAAAGACCTACTACATCCTATTTGGAAGCAAATCTACAAATGCTATTCAGCTTCAGATTGACAATGTAAACATTAGCAATAAAAATGATGGAAAGTTTCTTGGCATATTCCTAGACAAGAGACTCAACTTCAGTACCCACATACAACACATAACTAAGAAAGTTTCTAAAACAGTTGGTATACTCTCCAAAATCAGATATTATGTTCCTAACTCTGCTCTCATCTCTCTATATTATGCACTAATCTATCCCTATCTCAACTATGGTATCTGTGCATGGGGTTCAACCACTACAAACCACCTCAAGTCCATCATCACCCAGCAAAAATCTGCTATTAGAATAATATCAAATTCTGCTTTCAGACAACACACAGCCCCCTTGTTTAACTCCCTAAACATGCTAAACATAATCTCTCTCCACAAATTCTCTTGTGTCAACTACATTTACAAAACCCTGTTCTTAAATGCAAATCCTATTCTGAAACTCTTCCTGGACAGATGTAATAGGACCCATTATCACCACACCAGAAATAAATATCTCTTCGATATCCCCATAGTTAAACTTAATCTGTGTAAACACTCTATGCAAATAAAGGGACCCAGTTTATGGAACTCACTCCCTACTGAATTGAAAAGCTGTCCAACTTTTACATCATTCAAAATCAATACTAAAAAGTACCTAATTTCATCTTCATAATTTTTCACTTTTTGCCTTAAAATTGCACTGTATCTATTTGCTACCCAATCTCCCAACCTTTATGTTCCCAATTTGAACATCTTTACCATTGTGAACATTGCTGTTTTCTTATATGTGCTGCCAATCTGTTATATGGTGTTTATAAATCTTGTTTATCTGTATCTTTTGCTACCCAGTCTCTCAATCTTTATGTACCCATTCTGAACATCTTTACCATTGTGATCATTGCTGTCTTATATGTGCTGTCAATCTGCTGTATGGTGTCTATTAATCTTGTTTAAATTACTAATCAAGCTGTCAATGTAATCAATCATAGCTTTAATATAACAATGTGCTTTAATATACTTACTTATCTCTCTCATCTCATTTTTCTCTTGTAATGTATCTTTCATTTATCAATTCTGATTGAAATTACCTACTTAAAATTATCTGCTAGATTAAGGACTAGCCCGAAACGCTGCGCGTACTAGTGGCTTTGGAAGAATGTAAATACTGTACTATCCAATGTATTCTCACAAACCCAATGTACCTTCTTGTATATATATAAATAAATAAATAAATAAATAAGGTCTGACTTGCAGGAGCAACTATCTAATTTCCCGCGAATTTTCCTGCTATTTGTACCAGATGATTTGATACCCATTCTATAAGCTGATTTGATGTCACTTTTTTGGATTGAATAACTTATCTTATCCTGCAATTCCTGGATCACGGTGGCAGCACAGTCTTCTCCGTCATGCCAAATGCCAACCCATGTCTTGCTATTTTCAAACAATACTGTTTGTTGATCAACTTGTATTACTGCTGCTTTCCACCAAGTTCCTCGCCGCCCTTTTTTTTCCTGTTTCAATTCCATTTACTTTAATCTCAATTAATATTAAGTTTTAGTTTGAGTGTTTTTTTTCAACGCCTTGCCCGAAATGTTGTGCGTATTAGTTGGTTTAGGTATTGTATGTGCTAGGTCTATCAATAAATGCAACATTATGTTTGTAACTATTCTTGTATGTATGTATGTACGTACTTTTACCTGAATAAGTATTTGATTTAATTTGATTTGAATAGCGTTATTTTGTAGGGCCACTATTTTTGTACGAGTTACCCGTTGCCAAATATGCTTTTTCTTAGATTTGGTTACAGGAAAAAACGGGGCAGGAAAAGCCTTTAACCTGCTCCCCGGCCGTGCACCTAGCGACTATCACACAAAACTATATATTTAGTTGAAAAAACATAAAATATTAATATCTCTATACATTCATTATAATTTTTATAAATTTGCACAAAGTTAAATAATCTCATTAGAATTTAATACTTTTTCTAACAAATTTTACATAATTACTTTAGGGTATTAAATAATAAATTAATAAATTTATATATGTATTTTCTGTAATTCTTATTACTTATAAGGTACATACAAGGTTTTACAAAGATTGTTTGATAATTTTTAAATACGAAACACTCGTATTATATTCCCAATAAAGACAGATATCTAATAAAGAGATAGAAATGTTATTATGTAGAAATAAAAAAAATTTATTAACAAACTTATGTATACACAGCAATTAAGCTCTTTTAAGAACACAGTTACTAACTTTAAACCAGCAGAAACCACTAGGAAACATGAAGAAATGTTACAAAAGTTTCAGAACCATCTCAATACCCTACAACAGCTTCGCACTGTTACCCAAGACGATTCAAACAAACATGTTAACAGAAAAATTCGTGTTATATTAGATAGCTGCTCCCGCAAGTCAGACCTTATCAGAACAGCAGTCTCTAGTAAACCCACTCTTTATGTGAATGAATGTCTGACCAGGTTCAGACAAAATCTCTTATTTAAACTGCGTGAAATCTGTAAAAATTTCATGGCAATTAAACGTTGTTTTGTGCGAGATGGTAAAATTATAGCTAGGAAGACTGACTCTGGAAAAACTTATATATAACTGCCCAAAACGCTGCGCGTACTAGTGGCTTTACCAGATTGTAAATACTACGCTATGTATTCTCTCAAACCCCATGTACCTTTTTGTATATAAATAATTAAATTAATAAATAAATAACTGAGGCACACCTCAGTTCTTTCCTGGATGACTGTGGGATAACAACTGAACAACCAGAATATAAATTATAGTCTCGTCTAAGTACCAAAGTGTACTATAGCTCTGTCTTCTCTTTCAAAAGGTTTTTAAATTTGTCATCTTTGTTATTGTCTTTTTTTCTTGTTGTTCACTCTAATTATTTAACATATACTCCATACTTCCTTGTTTCATTGTACACTGGCTTTGCCTGACTCCTCTAGGATAAACTTTATCTCTCAGTGTACCTGAATGTATCTCTAAAGTAATGTACCTCATTTTTGTTTTAGTGTAACTTTAGTAATTAACTATAGTAAAGTAAATTTTATTCAGGAAAATACATACATAGTTGATTTACAAACATAATGTTGGATATATAGACAGAGGTAGTACATACAATACCTAAAGCCACTAGTACGCCATAGCGTTTCGGGCAAGGTGAGGTGGGGAACAAACACTTAGACTAAAACTTAATAGTAATTGAGCTTAAAGAATAAATTGCATTAAAAAAAAGATAAAAGGGGGGGGGGGACATGGAAGAAAATAGCCAATATACAAGTTGGTCAACAAACAGCATTCTTTAAAAAAAAAGAGTAAGACATGGGTTGATATTTAGGGGTAAGGCAGATTACATGGAGTTAATTAGGTAGTACTTAGTTTTAGGGTAAGGTAGATTACATTGAGTTAATTAGGTAGTACTTAGTAAATTGGTTGAGAGAGGTACAGCCTTTGGCATGATTGGGAAGGTCATTCCACATTCTGGGTCCCTTGATTTGTAGAGCATTTCTAGTTTGATTAAGTCTTACTTTTGGAATATCAAATAAGTATTTGTTTCTGGTGTGGTGTCCATGAGTTCTGTCACAACCTTCTAAGAAGATTTTAAGGTCAGGATTGACGTTACAATTCAGAGTTTTAAATATATAGAGTACACAAGAGAGGATGTGCAGTGACTTAACATCTAACATATTCAGAGATTTGAGTAAGGGTACCGAGTGCTGTCTGGAGCCAGAGTTAGATGTTGTTCTAATAGCAGCTTTGTGTTGGGTAATTAGAGGACGTAAATGATTTTGGGTAGTAGAACCCCAAGCACAAATACCATAGTTGAGATATGGATAGATGAGAGAGTAATAGAGTCACAAGGGTAGGGCGGGGTACATAATATCTGATCTTTGAAAGAATGCCAACAGTTTTAGAAACTCTTTTTGCTATATATAGAATGTGTCCCTGGAAATTCAGCTTGTTATCGATGAGGACACCAAGGAATTTACCATCAACTTTACTACTGATTTGTATTTATCTATTTATTTATTTATTTATTTATTTATTTATTTATTTATTTATTTATTTATTTATTTATATACAACAAGGTACATTGGGTTTGTGAGAATACATAGCATAGTATTTACAATCTTGTAAAGCCACTAGTATGCGCAGCGTTTCGGGCAGGTCCTTAATCTAACAGATAATTTTAAGTATGTAAATTGTATCAGAATTATTAAAATGATAACAAATACATTGCAAGAAAAAAAAATGAGATGAGAGAGAATAGTAAGTATATTAAAGCACATTGGTATATTAAAGCTCTGATTGATTACATTGACAGCTTGATTGGTAATTTAAATAAGATTAATCGACACCATACAGCAGATTGACAGCACATATAAGAAGACAGCAATGATCACAATGATAAAGATGTTCAGATTGGGTACATAAAGATTGGGAGATTGGGTAGCAATAGATGCAGTGCAATTTTACAGCAAAAGGTAAAAAACTATGAAGATGAAATTAGGTACTTTTTAGTATTGTTTTTGAATGACGCAAAAGTTGGACTGCTTTTCAATTCAATAGGGAGTGAGTTCCATAGACTGGGTACCTTTATTTGCATAGAGTGTTTACACAGATTAAGTTTGACTCTGGGGATATCAAAGAGATATTTATTTCTGGTGTGGTGGTATTGGGTCCTATTACATCTGTCCAGGAAAAGTTTCAGAGCAGGATTTTTATTTAAGAACAGGGTTTTGTAAATGTAGTTAACACAAGAGAATTTGTGGAGTGAGATTATGTTTAGCACGTTTAGGGAGTTAAACAAGGGGACTGAGTGTTGTCTGAAGGCAGAATTTGTTATTATTCTGATAGCAGATTTTTGCTGGGTGATGATGGATTTGAGGTGGTTTGCAGTGGTTGAACCCCATGCACAGATACCATAATTAAGATAAGGGTAGATTAGTGAATAATATAGAGAGATGAGAGCAGAGTTAGGTACATAATATCTGATTTTGGAGAGTGTACCAACTGTTTTAGAGACTTTCTTAGTTATGTGTTGTATGTGGGTACTGAAGTTGAGTCTCTTGTCTAAGAATAGGCCGAGAAACTTTCCATCATTTTTATTGCTAACATTTTTATTGCTAATCAGCTTTCCATAATTTTATTGTATATTGTTTATTCTTAGAATAATTTTATTTGAGGATTTATTACCAAACAAAAAATAGAAAGTTTTGTCGATGTTAAGGGTGAGTTTGTTAGCAGTTAGCCAAAGATGGACTTTATTTAGTTCAGTATTCACATTGACATTTAGAGCAAGTGGGTCAGGACTGGAGAAAATGAAAGTTGTGTCATGAGCAAATAAGATTTGTTTGAGGTGTTGAGAGGCATTTGAAAGGTCATTAATGTAGATGAGAAACAGGAGAGGGGCAAGTATGCTGCCCTGTGGAACACCAATGTTTATGGGTAGTGTAGGAGAAATGGAATTATTCACAGAAATATACTGGAGCCTGTCAGTAAGGTATGACTGAATGTATTGCAGGGAGTGACCTCTGACTGATTACATCAGTCCTACCTTGAGGTTACCTTGAGGTGCTTTCGGGGCTTAGCGTCCTCGCGTCCCGGCCGTCGACCGGGCCTCCTGGTCGGCGGAGGCAATCAGAGTTTCAGAACAGTGTTTGCATTTAAGAACAGCTGGGTTTTGTAAATGTAGATGGCACAAGAGAATATGTGGAGTAAGTTTATGTTTAGCATGTTAAGGGATTTAAACAAGGGGGCTGAGTGTTGTCTGAAAGCAGAATTTGTTATTATTCTGATAGCAGATTTTTGCTGAGTGATGATGGGCTTGAGGTGGTTTGCAGTGGCTGATCCCCATGCACAGATACCACAATTAAGATAGGGATAGATTAGTGCATAATATAGTGAGATGAGAGCAGAGTTAGATTCATAATATCTCATTTTGGTGAGTATACCAACTGTTTTAGAGACTTTCTTAGTTATGTGTTGAATGTGGGTGCTGAAGTTGAGTCTTTTGTCTAGGAATAGGCCAAGAAACTTTCCATCATTTTTATTACTGATGTTAACATTGTCTATCTGAAGCTGAATTGCATTTGTTGATTTGTTTCCAAATAAGATGTAGTAGGTCTTTTTTATGTTCAGTGTTAGTTTGTTGGTTGACATCCATAAGTGGACTTTTTTTTTAATTCATTGTTCACAACATTATTAAATGTGTGTGGGTTGTGGTCTGAATAGATGAGGGTAGTATCATCAGCAAACAATATAGGTTTAAGAATATTAGAGACATTAGTATTGATATAAATATAAGAAATAGGAGAGGTCATGAGATGCTGTCCTGTGGTATACCAACGGTTATTAGTAGAGTGGAAGAGGTTGTATCATTGATGGCTACACATTGGTGCCTGTCACTAAGATAGGATCTTATATGCTCCAGGGCAAGGCTTCGGATTCCATAAAGATGGAGCTTACGTAAGAGGTAGTTGTGATTAACAGTATCAAAGGCCTTTCTCAGGTCAATGAAGAGTCCAATCGGAAACTTATTTTTGTCAAGGACTGAGTAGATTATATCAAGGAGACTAATAATTGCATCGTTGGTACTCTTTTGGGAGCGTAAGTCAAACTGACATTGACTGAGTATGTCGAATTTTACGAGGTAGGAATTCAATTTCTTTCTTTATTATGGGAGTATGGAGTATATAAAAAATATTGCAAAAAAAAAATAAGAAAAAAGAGACAATATCAAGATGACAATTTAAAAAAATAAAATTAAAACCTTTCGAATGGAAAGACAGAGCTAAAGTACATATTGGTCGTTAGATAAGACTATAATTTGTATTCTGGTTATTCAGCTGTTACCCCACAGACATTCAGGAAAGAATTAAGGTGAGCTTCAGTGGTTATTAGATGTTTTTCCAGCGTCAGACTTCCTAGCTATAATTTTACCATCTCGCACAAAACAATGTTTAATTGCAGGAGAATTTTTGCGGAATCCACGCAGTTTAAGTAAGAGATTTTGTCTGAACCTGGTCAGACATTCATTCACATAAACAGTAGATTTACTAGAGACTGCAGAACTGATAAGGTCTGACTTGCGGGAACAGCTATCCAATTTCACGCGAATTTTCCTGCTATTTGTAATAGATGATTTGATACCCACTCTATAAGCTGATTTGATGTCACTTTTTTGGATTGAATAACTTATCTTATCCTGCAATTCCTGGATCACGGTGGCAGCACAGTCTTCTCCGCCATGCCAAATGCCAACACATGTCTTGCTATTTTCAAACAATACTGTTTGTTGATCAACTTGTATTACTGCTGCTTTCCACCAAGTTCCTCGCCGCCCTTTTTTTTCCTGTTTCAATTCAATTTACTTTAATCTCAATTAATATTAAGTGTTAGTCTGAGTGGGTTTTTTCCAACACCTTGCCCGAAATGCTGTGCGTATTAGTTGCTTTAGGTATTATATGTGCTAGGTCTATCAATAAATGCAACATTATGGTTGTAACTCATCTTGTATGTATGTATGTACGTACTTTTACCTGAATAAGCATTTGATTTGAATAGCGTTATTTTGTAGGGCCACTATTTTTGTACGAGTTACTCATCGCCAAAGATCCTTTTTCTTAGATTTTGTTACAGAAAATCGGGGCAGCAAAAGCCTTTAACCTGCTCCCCGGCCGTGCACCTAGCGACTATCACACAAAACTATATATTTAGTTGAAAAAATTTTAAAATAATAATATCTATATATAATCATTATAATTTTTACAAATTTACACAAAGTTAATTAATTTCATTAGGATTTAATAATTTTTCTATCAAATTTTACATAATCACTTTAGTGTATTATATAATAAATTAATAAATTTACATATATATATTCTGCAATGTTCGGTATTTATAAAGTACATACAAGGTTTTACAAAAATTGATGGATAATTTTTAAATACGAAATACTCGTATTATATTACCAATAAAGACAGATATCTAATAAAGAGGTAGAAATAACATTTTTTATTAACAAACTTATGTATACACAGCAATTAAGCTCTTTTTAAGAACACAGTTACTAACTTTAAACCAGCAGAAACCACTAGGAAACATGATGAAATGTTACAAAAGTTTCAGAACCATCTCAATACCCACAACAGCGTCGCACTGTTACCCAAGACGATTCAGACAAACATGTTAACAGAAAAATTCGTGTTATATTAGATAGCTGCTCCCGCAAGTCAGACCTTATCAGAACTGCAGTCTCTAGTAATTCCACTCTTTATGTGAATGAATGTCTGACCAGGTTCAGACAAAATCTCTTATTTAAACTGCGTGAAATCTGCAAAAATTTAATGGCAATTAAACGTTGTTTTGTGCGAGATGGTAAAATTATAGCTAGGAAGACTGATTGGAAAAACTTATATATACAGTAACTGCCCGAAACGCTGCGCGTACTAGTGGCTTTACAAGATTATAAATACTATGCTATGTATTCTCTCAAACCCAATGTACCTTCTTGTATATAAATAAATAAATAAATCACTGAGGCACACCTCACTTCTTTCCTGGATGACTGTGGGTTAACAACTGAACAACCAGAATATAAATTATAGTCTCATCTAAGTACCAAAGTGTGCTATAGCTCTGTCAAGTTCAAGTTCAAGTATGTTTATTGAGACAAGAAAAAATACATCTCAAAGGGATAGAGTAGCTTAGGCTATTTCTACCCCCCCCCCCTCCCCCCCTCTACTTCAAGTCCCTCAAGGGGCCCACAAATTCAGTCAAATACACAAATCACAATACAAGAATCCCATTTAACATTGCAGGTTAATAGAGTAAGCACAGCATATAAGTGTTAGACTCTTTGGGCAAAAATCTTGTAGCTCCTAGGTATACTGTCTATCATATCATTATCACACATCCAAACAATTTGATGTGGTACATTACTTATTTCCTTATTTCTATAGTTATCAATAAGTTGACACTCTAATACATAATGTTCTAAGGTGTCGGCGTGCGGCATACTACATAATTTACACTCCTTATTCAAGTTCAAGTTCAAGTATGTTTATTAAGACAAGAAAAAAAGATACAGCTCAAAGGGGCAGAGTAGCTTAGGCTATTTCTATCCCCCTCTATTTCAAGTCCCTCAAGGGGCGCACAAATTCAGTGAGTACAGATACACAAATCACAATACAACATTTAACATTGCAGATTAATAAAGTAAGCACAGCATATAAGTGTTACAATCATTGGGGCAAAATTCTTGTAGCTCCTAAGTATTCTGTCTATCATATCATTATCACACATCCAAACAATTTGAAGTGGTACACTACTTATTTCCTTATTTCTATAGTTATCAATAAGTTGACACTCTAATACATAATGTTCTTTCAAGTTCAAGTATGTTTATTGAGACAAGTTAAAAAAAAAAAAAAATCTCAAAGAGTAGCTTAGGCTATTTCTACCCCTCCCCATACTTCAAGTCCCTCAAGGGGCGCAAAAATTCAGTGAGTACAAATACAAGAATCCCATTTAACATATTTGGTTAATATAGTACTATCTAAGAGTATAATAGTATACATCCACCGCACTAGATTTTAACCCATTAACGCTTCAAGATAATATTCTCACTCTACTTTCATCCATGATTAATAATAAAACTACCTTTGCCCTGTCCGTCACATTCCATGAGATACGAGAGTTTCTCAGATAGACTCTCCCAACACTGTAACATTTTTGCTTTCTCCTCACTTGCACAACAGCTACTAACATCAAAGGTGATATTATTCATATCTATTTTCTTCTTTATTTCTCTATACCGTTTTACTTTAATCTTTGTTTCAACATTTGTCACTACAGAAGGTTGAGCGTTAACACTACTAGAAAGTTCATTTTCCTGACTATCCTCTATCATCAATACGTCATGATCTTCCTTACTTTCTTCAACGCACGTTTCAATTTCCATTTCACGTCCTGTTTCACTTTCCATTTCACGTCCTGTTTCAATTTCTATTTCACGTCCTGTTTCACTTTCCATTTCACGTCCTGTTTCACTTTCCAGTTCACGTCCTGTTTCATTTTCCATTTCACGTCCTGTTTCACTTTCCATTTCACGTCCTGTTTCACGACATCTTCACCCCGTCTACCCTCCATAGCTAATTTTTTTAATGCCTCAATCCTCTTGTCTAATTTTTTTTAGATATTCCAATATTTGAGAACCAACCTCTGAGTTCATTATATTGTCCTGAACCTTGTTTCCACAAGGTTTAATTTTTTTCAGCTGCATTTCCTACTTTCCCTAGGCTCGCCTTTAGTGTCTCCGTTCCTTTCTCCCACACATTGTTCATAGGCGCTGCCATTGGCTTCCAGCTGTTTCTTCTATGATCCTGCTGCACAATCTTTCCTTCCTTCGAGGATACATCTATCCTGCCTGTAGCACCCGTCCTAGAGTCTCTCAGATGAGGCTTCATGCGGCATAAATAGGAACCAGCATTGTGGCTGCCTCGACAATTGCAACAAGATGGGACGATTTTTTCACCGTTTTTTAATCTTGACTCTACACTCTCGAGAGTCGTGTTTCTTAACACAGTACCGACACCTGGAGTCAAACTGGCATTTCCAAGCCATATGTCCCCAACGAGAACACTTCATGCATAATATGGGCTCCTCAATTTATTTTGCCAATTTCCTGTAGCCTAGTCCTTGCACAAAAATTATTTCTGAATCCCTTTACCAAGGCAACAACCTGGCTTTGTTTTTCACCAAGAACACTGTTCCTCTTTGCCCAAACAACACTATCATTGTTGAGCAATAGATAATCAGGATCCAAATAAGTTGGATACTTAAACACTATGACCTTGGTGTGTATCATACCTTCTTCCGGAGTAACTATCACAATATTCTCAAACCCATCCTTCGTTAGGTGTTCCACAGCCTTTTCTGTCCCAACTCTAATGTAGGGCCGGTGAGCACCCTACTTGAATAGTGGTTCATATTCAAAAAACTCCTTAGCCAAACGAACCGTCCACTCCAGCTTTTGATGAAAATTCAGTTGACACGCTGTAGGGAACAATAGCCTCTTCCTTCCATTAGTCTGCATCTCCCGCGTCCTGCTGAGCATGGCTTCATATTTTGATCTCTTTGTTATTTCCTCCTCACTGTCTCCGTCTCGCTGTCTTCGAATATTTCGCCGTTTATCTGTTCACTACTGCTTGATACGGCCTAGTATCATCCCCACTCTCACACTATCCAGGCCCAGTGCAGGATCGTCCATCACCTAGGCAGACTGCCTCAGCCATTTCCTCGATACACAAAGGCACTGTATCACTGCAACAGTCGAGAACAAATTCACAACATCTAGCTGCAGCAGCCACGTGCAAACACGAAGATGCGGAGCAACACGTCCTCCTCGCATCATGCAGCAGACCGCACTGTATAGCTCTGTCTTCCCTTTCAAAAGGTTTTTAAATTTGTCATCTTTGTTATTGTCTTTTTTTCTTGTTTTTTACTCTAATTATTTAACATATACTCCATACTCCCTTGTTTCATTGTACACTGGCTTTGCCTGACTCCTCTAGTATAAACTTTATCTCTCAGTGTACCTGAATGTATCTCTAAAGTAATGTACCTCATTTTTGTTTTAGTATAACTTTAGTAATTAACTATAGTAAAGTAAATTTATTCAGGAATGTACATACATAGTTGATTTACAAACATAATGTTGGATATAGACAGAGGTAGTATATACAATACCTAAAGCCACTAGTACGCATAGCGTTTCGGGCAAGGTGAGGTGGGCAAAAACATTTATTTATTTATTTATTTATTTATTTATTTATTTATTTATTTATTTATTTATTTATTTATTTATTTATTTATTTATTTATTTATTTATTTATTTATTTATTTATTTATTTATTTATTTATTTATTATTTATTTATTTATTTATTTATTTATTTATTTATTTATTTATTTATTTATTTATTTATTTATTTATTTATTTATTTATTTATTTATTTATTTATTTATATACAACAAGGTACATTGGGTTAGAGAGAATACATAGCATAGTATTTACAATCTTGTAAAGCCACTAGTACGCGCAGCGTTTCAGGCAGGTCCTTAATCTAACAAATAATTTTAAGTACGTAAATTCTAGCAGAATTAATAAAATGATAACAGATACATTGCAAGAAAAAAATGAGATGAGAGAGAATAGTAAGTATATTAAAGCACATTGGTATATTATAGCTCTGATTGGGATCGACAACTTGATTGGTAATTTAAACAAGATTAACAGACACCATACAGCAGATTGATAGCACATATAAGAAGACAGCAATGATCACAATGGTAAAGATGTTCGGATTGGGTACATAAAGATTGGGAGATTGAGTAGCAATAGATACAGTGCAATTTTAAAGCGAAAGGTAAAGAACTACCAGGAACTACCACCAGAAACCAAAAAACTTTCATTCAGGCTACATAGTGAATCAGCTTTAGGCAATCTCTCTAATGCACTCCACAATATTAACTGGGAATCTGAATTTAATAATTCACAGGATATAAACTCATCAACTAACCTCTTTCTCTCCAAAACTCTAAGCCTCTACAACACTCACTGTCCCCTCCTTACCAAACAAGTAACTGATAAAAGAAAAAATAACCCGTGGCTCACAAGTGGCATAATTAAATCAATCAACAAAAAACATGAATACGAAAAGAAATTTAGGAGTGGCCTAGTTTCAATGGAAGTAGTTAAAAGGTACTCGTCAGTGCTTACCAGTATCATAAGAAAAGCAAAACTTTCATATTATGAGACTAGATTCAAAGAAGCAAAAGGCAACATGAAAAGCACATGGAATACCATCTCTAACATCCTGGGAACTAAACAACACTCCCACAACCAGATAACACTCTCAAAGGATGGCCTTACACTGTCATCTGACTTAGAAATGGCGAATGAATTTAATAGCTTCTTTTCATCGATTGGTGCTAACCTTGCAAGTAAAATCCCACAGACTCAGACACATCAACACATATCTCTCAGGCAGCTATCCAAACTCTCTTCTCCTCTCACCAGTCAGCCCGTCAGATGTTGTGTCCATCATACACTCACTAAAAACCAAAGCTGGGAACATCAGTGAAATCCCATCCATTGTATACAAGAGCGCCTCCCATGCCCTTGCGCCACCTATAGCTCTGCTGTTCAACAAATCCCTTGAGTGTCATACCTTCCCTGATATCCTTAAAAAAGCAAGAGTAACGCCAGTTCATAAAGGAGGTAATCCGTCAGACATAAACAACTATAGACCAATATCGAACCTACCCATACTATCAAAAATATTTGAAAAAATTATCTACAAACAGCTCTACTCCTATCTCGTAAAATTCGACATTCTTAGCCCCTGTCAGTTTGGATTCCGCTCTCAAAAGAGTACCAACGATGCAATTATTAGTCTCCTTGATATAATTTACTCAGCTCTTGACAAAAATGAGTTTCCAATTGGACTCTTCATTGACCTGAGAAAGGCCTTTGATACTGTTAATCACGATTACCTCTTAAGTAAACTCCATCATTATGGAATCCGAGGCCATGCACTGGACTATATCCAATCCTATCTTAGTGATAGACACCAATGTGTAGCCATCAATAACATAATCTCTCCCATTCTACCAATAACTGTTGGAGTGCCACAGGGCAGCATCTTGGGACCTCTTCTTTTTCTTATATACATTAATGATCTGCCTAATGTCTCTAACATTCTGAAACCTATTTTGTTTGCTGATGATACTACCCTCATCTACTCCAACCCCAACCCACATACACTAAATGGTGTTGTTAATAATGAACTAAAAAAAGTCCACTTATGGATGTCAACCAACAAACTAACACTTAACATAGAAAAGACCTACTACATCTTATTTGGAAGCAAATCATCGAATGCAATTCAGCTACAGATAGACAACATTAACATTAGCAATAAAAATGATGGAAAGTTTCTTGGCATATTCCTAGACAAGAGACTCAACTTCAGTACCCACATACAACACATAACTAAGAAAGTCTCTAAAACAGTTGGTATACTCTCCAAAATCAGATATTGTGTTCCTAACTCTGCTCTCATCTCTCTATATTATGCACTAATCTATCCCTATCTCAACTATGGTATCTGTGCATGGGGTTCAACCACTGCAAACCACCTCAAGTCCATCATCACCCAGCAAAAATCTGCTATCAGAATAATATCAAATTCTGCTTTCAGACAACACACAGCCCCTTGTTTAACTCCCTAAACATGCTAAACATAATCTCACTCCACAAATTCTCTTGTGTCAACTACATTTACAAAACCCTGTTCTTAAATGCAAATCCTTGTCTGAAACTCTTCTTGGACAGATGTAATAGGACCCATTATCACCACACCAGAAATAAATATCTCTTTGATATCCCCAGAGTTAAACTTAATCTGTGTAAACACTCTATGCAAATAAAGGGACCCAGTTTATGGAACTCACTCCCTACTGAATTGAAAAGCTGTCCAACTTTTACATCATTCAAAATCAATACTAAAAAGTACCTAATTTCATCTTCATAGTTTTTCACTTTTTGCCTTAAAATTGCACTGTATCAATTGCTACCCAATCTCCCAACCTTTATGTTCCCAATTTGAACATCTTTACCATTGTGATCATTGCTGTTTTCTTATATGTGCTGCCAATCTGTTGTATGGTGTTTATAAATCTTGTTTATCTGTATCTTTTGCTACCCAGTCTCCCAATCTTTATGTACCCAATCTGAACATCTTTACCATTGTGATCATTGCTGTCTTATATGTGCTGTCAATCTGCTGTATGGTGTCTATTAACCTTGTTTAAATTACTAATCAAGCTGTCAATGTAATTAATCAGAGCTTTAATATAACAATGTGCTTTAATATGCCTACTTATCTCTCTCATCTCATTTTTCTCTTGTAATGTATATTTATCATTTATCAATTCTGATTGAAATTACCTACTTAAAATTATCTGCTAGATTAAGGACCTGCCCGAAACGCTGTGCGTACTAGTGGCTTTACAAGAATGTAAATACTGTACTATCCAATGTATTCTCACAAACCCAATGTACCTTCTTGTATATATATAAATAAATAAATAAATAAATAAAAACTATGCAGATGAAATTAGGTACTTTTTAGTTTTGTTTTTGAATGACGCAAAAGTTGGACTGCTTTTCAATTCATTAGGGAGTGAGTTCCATAGACTGGGTCCCTTTATTTGCATAGAGTGTTTACACAGATTAAGTTTAACTCGGGGGATATCAAAGAGATATTTATTTCTGGTGTGGTGATAATGGGTCCTATTACATCTGACCAGGGAGAGTTTCAGAGCAGGATTTGCATTTAAGAACAGGGTTTTGTAAATGTAATTGACACAAGGGGCTGAGTGTTTTCTGAAAGCAGAATTTGTTATTATTCTGATAGCAGATTTTTGCTGGGTGATGATGGACTTGAGGTGGTTGGCAGTGGTTGAACCCCATACACAGATACCATAATTAAGATACGGATAGATTAGTGCATAATATAGTGATAGGAGAGCAGAGTTAGGAACATAATATCTTATTTTGGAGAGTATACCAACTGTTTTAGAGACTTTCTTAGTTATGTGTTGTATGTGGGTGGTGAAGTTGAGTCTCTTGTCTAGGAATAGGCCAAGAAACTTTCCATCATTTTTATTACTGATGTTAATGTTGTCTATCTGTAGCTGAATTGCATTCGATGATTTGCTTCCAAATAAGATGTAGTAAGTCTTTTCTATGTTTAGTGTTAGTTTGTTAGTTGACATCCATAAGTGGACTTTTTTTAATTCATTATTCACAACATTATTTAGTGTATGTGGGTTGGGGTCAGAATAGATGAAGGTAGTATCAACAGCAAACAATATAGGTTTAAGAATATTAGAGACATTAGGCAGATCATTGATATATATAAGAAATAGAAGAGGTCCTATGATGCTGCCCTGTGGCACTCCAACGGTTATTGGTAGAGTGGAAGAGGTTGTATCATTGATGGCTACACATTGGTGTCTGTCACTAAGATAGGATCGGATGTAGTCAAGGGCAAGGCCTCGGATTCCATAATGCTGGAGTTTAAGTAAGAGGTAGTTGTGATTACCAGTATCAAAGGCTTTTCTTATGTCAATGAAGAGTCTAATCGGAAACTTATTTATGTCAATGGCTGAGTAGATTACGTCAAGGAGACTAATGATTGCATCATTGGAGCTCTTTTGGGACCGGAAGCCAAACTGGCAGGGGCTGAGTATGCCAAATTTTACGAGATAGGAATAGAGCTGTTTGTAGATAATTTTTTCAAATACTTTTGATAGTATGGGTAGATTTGATATTGGTCTATAATTGTTTATGTCCGCCGGATTGCCTCCTTTATGAACTGACTTTACTCTTGTTTTTTTAAGGATATCAGGGAAGGTGTGACACTATGGATTTGTTGAACAGTAGAGCTATGGGTGGCGCAAGGGCATGGGATCGAGGCGCTCTTGTATACAATGGACGGAATTTCACTGGTGTTCCCTGGCTTGGTTTTTAGTGAGTGTATGATGGACACAACATCTGCCGGGCTGACTGGTGAAAGGAGAAGAGAGTTTGGATTGCTGCCTGAGAGATATATGTTGATATGTGTCTGAGTCTGTGGGATTTTTCTGGCAAGATTAGCACCAACCGATGAAAAAAGCTATTAAATTCATTTGCCATTTCTAAACCAGTTGACGGTGTATACCGTCAACTAATGCATGCTCAGTCATGTGCATGCATTACCTACAGTAAGCAAATTTTGGATACTTCGCTAAGATTTCGGGACGCGGATCATTAAGAATGATGTACTTACACATTTCTTGGACTCCGTTGATGATGTTATCTCTAAATTCCGCGATGTTTTCACATTCCAGTATATTATGACTCAAAATATGCGAATAGTTCTGCTGACAGAGTTTACATTTAGTCAAATCTACATCAGCAGATGTTAGAAACTCCCAGAGGTACTTGTAGCCGAGCCTAAGCCTAGCAGTGGTAACATCTAGAGGTCTACTAACCTTATTAGATGACCCATAGACGTGCGGTACTTCCTGCATAATAGAATGATGATAGATAGAGTAACTGGTGTGAATTTCACTTTGCCTCAAATCTCCGAAATTTAGTTGATGTACCCGGAATATTACTGCCCTCAGCTAGGCTGATCAAAGGCAGTCCAAGTTGGTAATCAATTCGCTCTTTACGAGCAAAAGTTTTTCTCCAACTCGTCAGTTCTATCATGCATTCAGAGACCAATATGGGAAGGAATCCACAGGAGACAGATTCTGACTCCATCATTGATTACTTCATTATATCTGTGTCTAGCTTCAGAGATAAGCACGTCACAGTTATGCCTTGGGGAGCTGAGGGCAGTCAAGGAGTCACTTACAATTAGCGCGTCAACTTTGGATTCATATACGCGCTCGAGTGCAAGGATTATGGCAACCAATTCTGTTTTAAGAGGCCCAGTTACCTAGACGCGCTCCACACTCATGGGAGAAGGAACCATCTCTCCCTATCACAACAACTGCACTTCCAGCTGCACCATGGGACTGATGCAAGGATCCATCACTGTAAATAATCTGGGAAAGGGAGCGCTCTCTGACTAAAGCATCAATTTGGCTTAAGGCATTGTACTTTGATTCGTGTCGAAGCAAATCTACATTGAATTTGAATTACATTGAAGCAAATTTACATTTTTGAATTTGCAAATCCAACTGGAAAAAAAATCATAAGGGAAAACTTTTCACAAACCTCCGGCTTCCCTCTCTCGTCGAGACCTCCAAGAGTCTTAGTGGCCCCCAGGTAAATTCAGGAAATGTACAATTGTGAAGACAGGAGTTACACAAACTAATGAAGCTTATATCATAGTTGTTATATTGAACGCATATCTTACTGCATGATACCATGAAATGATCCTCAAATTATGCTACAATGTACCTGTTTATAACCCTCAAATTTTACTTTAATATACCTACTAAGCTTTGTCAAATTTTCTTACAACATACCTACTAAGCTTTGTCAAATTTTCTTACAATATACCTCTTAAATTTTTCAGTTTTGCTACAAATTACCTACTTAAAATTATCTTAGATTAAGGACCTGCCCATGCCCGAAATGCCCGAAACGTTATACCTGTTAATGTTAAACTCCAACAAACTCCAAGCCAACTCCATCAAAATATTAAATATGTACCCAACTCAACTAATGATTAATCAACCAATTACTCCATGGGATAACTGGGATCTATCAGTTGATTTTGTAAATGCGCCCAATAAAGATTGTGTGCACTCTACATTATTAAAACAGTTAACACTGAAAGGCATCACTGAAAGTACTCAGAGTATGGGGTAACGATGTGTATCAGTGCTATACCGACGGCTCTCGGTATAGCACTGACGGTGGATGATGTGCCGGATGTGCATGTAATATATTTGAACAATCTTCTCTCGTACATACAGCAATGAAGCGCGTCAATGACTGGGCAAGTACGCCTCAACCGAACTTTTATTTATTTATTTATTTATTTATATACAAGAAGGTACATTGGGTTTGTGAGAATACATAGCATAGTACAGTAGTTGCACACTTGTAAAGCCACTAGTACGCGCAGCGTTTCGGGCAGAACTTGCAGGCATATACCTTGCCACTGAATTTTTAAAAGACAAAGGCAGTGGACTTATATACTGTGACTCGCAGAGTGCACTCCTGGCATTGAACGCACATAGTAGTGACACCCAGAAAATAGTCAGTGATATTCGAATGAATGTTTTAGCTACTGAGGAAAACAGATTTGAAATTAAATTCCTATGGATACATCACATGTTGGCATCTCAAGGCATGACACTGTTGATATGCTTACAAAGACAGCCTGTAGAAAACCAGTGGTAGAAATTGATATGGGTATTTCATTAGTAGTGACAAAGAGAATACTTAAACAAATATCTAATGAAAATCTCACCGACCTAATAATTTCACAAAGACCTGAAAGTTGTAGCATTAAATATTATGATAGATATCGTGAGGAGACATTCACATATGGGACTAATAGAACAAGAACCCGGCAATGTGATGTTATAGTGGCCAGAATACGCCTGGAATATAGACGTATCTGGCAGCTTTCTCAAAACCCAAATGTCGAGTACACAATGTGTCAACTTTGTGAAAGAGAAAACATGCACTCGATTGAACATTATATTGTAGAATGTCCCATATTGACTGACTTTCGCCCTCCTGGGCTAAGGTATGCTGAACTCTGTAATTACTATATGAGTATTGGAACACTTGATATATTGGACTTCTATCCAAGATTGACCATGTAATAGATTAATTATACAATGTATGTATATGATGTAACTATATAACCTGAGCTTGTAAAAGCACCTTCATCACCTTTAGCGATTAAGTGCTTAATTGCACACTAGTTTCTTTATCAGCTATCTCACCCTGTCAGAGTAAATGAGACAAATGTATGTGAATGCATGTGTGTGTATATATGTATGTATATGTGTGTGTGTGTATGTATATGTATGGGTATAAAGTATATATGGAAGCTGATCAGAATTACATTTCACCTTTGTAAATGTACATTAATGACTCTATGTAAAAGACACATCGAACACTTTATGTAAGGCATACGTAAATCTGTGTATCTATGTATCTACGTATGTAGGTTAGCTTAGCATTTTAAAAGCACCGAATCAACTTCAGTGGTTGAGTGTTCAATAAACCCTTGAAATATATGTTTAACACTTCTATAACCCTGTCCATGGAGGACAGAAGAAAATGTATATAATCTGGTTAGCATTGTAAATGTGTGGCCACGTCTGTGGTAGAAAAAAATTATTTTACAAGAATGTAAAAACATCAATTGCTATGTACTCTCATAAACCCAGTGTACCTTCTTGTATATATATAAATAAATACAATAAATAAATAAATAATAAATAAATAAATAAATAAAATAAATTCTTATTAAAAAGAAAAGGTAAAAATTTAACATAAGCTTATATTTAAGCATGCAATTTATTATGTATGCAGTATTAGAATAATGTTTTGACGAAGTTTATAAGGTTTGTAAACTTCGTCATAAGTTTACAAGCTTAAAACTTTTGAGACACTTTCGTCCAGAGCTTATCAAAATCAACGCTGAAAAATATAGTGTATACTCTTACGTGTCTAACATGTATATTGCTATTCAGGGATATGACATTTGTATTATCATGTACTTTGATGATAATAAAGTTATGTATATATAGTTTTACACTGCTTAATGAAGTTGAAACATAAGCAAGTTTCAATGTGGCGCTCAGTGACGTCATGCGCAGAAGCTAAAGTTACGCTCCTCTGAGTTGTTGGATCGAACTTGTTGGTCACGTGACCATGACATCACC
The DNA here is from genome assembly GCF_040958095.1 of Procambarus clarkii. Classification (NCBI taxonomy): domain Eukaryota; kingdom Metazoa; phylum Arthropoda; class Malacostraca; order Decapoda; family Cambaridae; genus Procambarus; species Procambarus clarkii. The sequence continues at coordinate 3,947,288 of NC_091162.1, read as the reverse complement.
AACTATGTCCGAACTTCGATGGTTGGGTTCCACCAATGAGATCCCTAAGACTGCGAAATTTACATTATTAAAATATACTTGACAGTTACCAGAGAGGGGTAACCATTTGACATTTATGAAGGCTTTTGGTGGTTTTAATGTGTGTTTGAGCGCGTGAGAGTAAATGTGAGTGGCAATGACGAGAACTGGGGAAGCCCAAGGCAGGGCCAGACTGATGCCGCTGAACAAGTCTAGGGAACTGATGGCGTCTTTCTGATTGGGTGTGTGTCAAAATTTCTGAAGAAATTCATGACTTAGGGGCGTTTATCTCTTTCAACACAAGTAAGTGTCTATGCCTATGGAGTCTGTATTACGTCTAGACTTTGTATAGGGCAACAAAGTACAGATTAGTCTTGAAAATCAACAGATATCTTTGAAAATAAAATCGGCATCTGGAGTTACATTGTTTACCTTTGGACAGTGGCAAAAACGGTTACGCCTATTTTTATTTATTTATTAATGACAGGCAAGTTTAGTGGACATGAAGATGATTTTAACGTTTCTTCGTGTTTTTCTGAAGTGTTTTGAAAAGTTTCTTAAACATGTATGCCGGAAACTCGTCTTGAAAGGTGATTTTACGAGAGTTTCTTAAGGCAGCCTTCACTCCTGGGGGTTAAGGCAAATTGACTGAGAAACTCCTGGTATGGGGTGGCATCCTGTGTGCAGGTGTGGGTGTGGGGGCGAGTTGTCCTGCTGGTGTGAGTGTGGGAGCGAGTTGTCCTGGTGGGGTCAGACTGGCCAGCTCCCACACATGTTGCTCCTCATTCAATGAAGTTGTTTGGTGCTGCGAGTAGTGGCCTCTGCGGAGGTGACACCATGTAGCCTGGGCCCTCCGACACCCACGTGCCAATGCCCACGCTTTGATGCTTATTGGTCGGTGCTTGCTTGCTGTGGCTGGTGTGGGGGGCCTTGAGTGACACGACAACCCAAGTCTAAATTATGTTGCACACTTAATTATTGAAGTTTTCCTGCTGAAATTTCACCAGGAAAGTACTTTTACAAAAGTTGTAATGGAATTTATAAATATGCTAATGTTAGGCAAAATTTTCTTTATCAGAATGCCTCCCCAGAATATCATTATGAGTAATATATGGCTTTAGACTTTTAAAAACTTTGGAGAAGAGAAGTCACAGTCTTTGTAAAATATAATATTAATGTGCTGCAAATATTGAATGAAAACAAGCTTATACAGAACCAATTGAAGAGCATAACTGTTGTAAACATAAACATAATACTATATTGTATTGTGACGGTGATTGTTTATAGGGCATTAAATTTGGAGAGTGTAGAGGGAAAATATGTTTGGAAAGAAATAAAGATCTCTGGCCATAACAGTTGCTTTGGGGATTTAATTATGTACAAAACAAGACTGGCCCAACAGGTAATGGTGAAGCCACTTGTCCATTATTGTTTCCTTAAGCACATTATCTCTTAACCGACACTAAGAAATAATATTCTTTATTTAACAAAAGACAAAATATTATATGGAACTAAGAGTTAAAATAGGAAATGATCATGATGAAATAAGGTTTGATATAAACATACTGTACATGACAGTAAGTGCTGTTAGTTTCAGAATTTTGTTATGATGATTATACAGGATTGAAGCAGGGCTTGAGTTGAGGGAAGTGTTGCACAATGAATAGTAAGATGCTCGGATCTATCATTGTGACCAAATGGATAAGCATGTGATTGAAGTTTCTCATTGATCAAACAAGAGGAATACAGTAGGGAAGTTCTGGTTCAGGTATTCACCTATTGGCCACCAAGTAGCACCACCTGTGAGTGTTGTTGTGGCATCTTCATGCACAACAACGCTCGCTGCTTGGAGGGAGTGTTGTTGTGGCATCTTCATGCACAACAACACTCGCTGCTTGGAGGGAGTGTTGTTGTGGCATCTTCACGCATAACAACACTCGCTGCTTGGAGGGAGTGTCGTTGTGGCATCTTCATGCACAACAACACTCGCTGCTTGGAGGGAGTGTTGTTGTGACATCTTCATGCACAACAACACTCGCTGCTTGGAGGAAGTGTTGTTATGGCATCTTCATGCACAACAACACTCGCTGTTGAGGGAGTGTTGTTGTGGCATCTTCATGCACAACAACACTCGCTGCTTGGAGGGAGTGTTGTTATGGCATCTTCATGCACAACAACACTCGCTGCTTGGAGGGAGTGTTGTTATGGCATCTTCATGCACAACAACACTCGCTGCTTGGAGGGAGTGTTGTTGTGGCATCTTCATGCACAACAACACTCGCTGCTTGGAGGGAGTGTTGTTGTGGCATCTTCATGCACAACAACACTCGCTGCTTGGAGGGAGTGTTGTTATGGCATCTTCATGCACAACAACACTCGCTGTTGAGGGAGTGTTGTTGTGGCATCTTCATGCACAACAACACTCGCTATTGAGGGAGTGTTGTTGTGGCATCTTCATGCACAACAACACTCGCTATTGAGGGAGTGTTGTTGTGGCATCTTCATGCACAACAACTTATATAAAAACAGTAGTAAACCATAAAATATATACAGTATATTCTAATGAATAAATATCATTACCAGTATTTGTATGAAACAATACACCTGTTTTCCAATGCATTCTTGCCATAAAGTTATATAGCATTTTAACATGCATGACTCAAAGATGCAAAATAATGTTTACTGTACAAATCCACAAGGGCCGTGATGAGGGTTTGAACCTACGTCCGAGAGGATCCCAGATGCTGCTTTAATCATTTGATTGTTCATTTGATGCATCACGCTATTGTGATTTCTGTGTGTAATGTTTACTGTACTTGCTTGTAACTTCCCTCTGTCTCAACTGTGAGGGAGGTCAGGAGCTGGGTGATTTGGTTACAGTTCAAATTCAGGTAAACTTTACCTATACATCAAAATGTTTTGTCCTGTATTTTTTAATTGCAGTCTTTGATCATATCCCCAAAATTAATCTGACTTAACAAATCTGCTTCAGTACTTAGCAGCGATAATGCATCCAGCCTTTTTTATACTCGCCTAGTTGTGCTTGCGGGGGTTGAACTTTGATCTTGCCTCTCAACTGTCAATCAATTGGTGTACAGGTTCTTGAGCCTATTAGGCTCTATCATATCTACATTTGAAACTGTGTATGAAGTATGCCTCCACCACATCACTGCTTAGTGCATTCATGTGTTAACTACCCTGACACTAAAAAATCTTTATAATGTCTCTGTGGCTTATTTGAGTACAGGGTATTAAGCTTTTACCTGTATCACCTTGTTCGAGTTCTGCCCATTCTAAATAGTTTGTCTTTGTAGGTGATCGTCTCCCCTAATTCTTGTGCCTTCTAGGGACGTGAAGTTTAATTTATGTAGCCTTTCCTCGTAACTCTTACCTCTCGGCTCTGGGACTATCCTTGTGGCATACTTCTGAATCTTCTCTAACTTTGTCTTGTGTTTAACTATGCATGGACTCCAGGCTGGAGCTGCATACTCCAGAATTAGTCTGACATATGGGGTATACAAGGTTCTGAATGATTCCTTACACAAGTTTCTAAAGGAAGTTTTTATGTTGGCCAATCTAGTATATGCCGCTGATGGTATCCTTTTGATGTGGACTTCTGAGGACAGGTTTGGTGTGGTGTCAACCCCAGATCCTACTCTACTTGACTCTTGAAGGATTGCACCCCCTAGATGGTATCGTGTGTGCAGCCTCCTGCTTCTTTCACCCAATTTCATTACTTTACACTTATTTGAGCTAAACTTTAGTAGCCAGTTTTTTTTAGACCATTCCTCCAGTTTGTCCAGGTTGTTTTGTAGTCTCTGTCCATCTTCTGTTGTCTTGATTCTTCTTGTAATTTTTGCATCATCAGCAAACATTAAGAGGAATGAGTCTATACCCTCTGGAAGATCATTTACATATATATATAAGAAACAGGATGGGTCCAAGTACAGAGCCTAGTGGGACTCCGCAGGTGACATCTCCCCCTCTGTCTTCTCTCCTCACGGTAACTCGCTGTTTTCTGTTGCTTAGATACTCTTATCCACTGGAGCACTTTACCTGTTACTCTTGCCTGTTTCTCCAATTTTTGTAACAGCCTCTTAGGTACTGTGTCAAAGGCTTTTCTGGGGGGAGCCCCATCGGCTCCCCGGAGCTATCCCAGGCTGATATGCTAATGTCAGACTGGGATAGCTCCGGGGAGTCTCCGGGACTCACCCAGAAAATGGCGTTTCATTACATTCAACGCTGGTTTTTTTTGACAGTAAAAGAAAATGCAGTCTGCCCACCCTTCTCTTTCTTGCCTAATTTTTGTCGCCTGGTCATGAGTTCTATTAAACCTGTGAAGCACAATTTACCATCCATGAGCCCATGTTGGTGGTGTTACAAAGCTCCTTCTCTCCAGATGTTCTACAAGCTTTTTCCTCACAATCTTCTCAATTATCTTGTATGGTATACTAGTTAGGGAAACTGGCCTGTAGTTCAGTGCTTTTTGCTTGTCACTTTTTTTTGTATATTAGGACTACATTAGCTGTTTTCCAGCTTTGTGGTAGGTTTTCTGTTTCCAGTGACCTGTTATACACCATAAAGAGTGGCACATATAATGCTTCGACACCTTTTAGTATCCATGGTGAGATTCTGCCAAGCCCAATAACCTTAGTGACGTTCAGCTCCAACAGGTTCATTTTGACCTCATTTATTTTTATTTATTTATTTATACTGTATATACAAGAGTTCTTACATTGTTGTAAAGGCCACTAGCATACATAGCGTTTCGGGCAGGTCCTTAATCCTAATTTTCCCTGGAATACGGCCAAATTGTTTAACAACAAAGTATCCCTTCACTACTGGGTGAACAGAGGCTATAGTTAAGGATTGGCGCCCAGTCAATCCTCCCCGGCCAGGATATGAACCCAGGCCAAAGTTATCGCGAAGTGCCGGGTGAGTGTTTTGTAACGCCTGTTTTTTTTCAATGTGATGGTGAGAAGTAAAGCAAAATAAAGGAAGGAGGAGGGGAGGAGGGAAGAGAAGAGAGGGGACAGGCATGGATAAGGTTGAGGGGGAACTCGTCCATCTGGCAACATAAAACGAGGGGTGTGAGGGAAGAGTAGGGGAGTTAGGAGAGTAGAGAAGGAAGGAAGAGGAGGAGGAAGAATAGGAGGAGTAGGGAGAGTAGACTGAGTAAGTCTATGATGTTATTTTTTCTTTACATATTTAATTTGCTTCCACCACCTGTCATTATAATTAAAATCTTAATACCACTTAAGCAGTGTGACAGGAAAAACTGCTTAAGGTCTGAGGGACCAACTGATACCCTGCTGGGTGAGGTGAGGGCGCGCGCTTAACTCTCGTTTCCTCACTTTATCTCTACTCAAGTTTTCCATCTAGATATCTCTAGTCTTTTCTCTACTTTAACTTGAGGGATCCGTATCACTGATCAGCTTATAAATACTTTGTCATGGGACATTGATTCAAAAGAGGACTGGACAAAACTCAAACTTGTTATTCTACGCTTAGAAATTTAATTCACCAAAGGTATTATCAACAAATTTAAAACAAACTAGTTCTGCACTTTTTAACATTTTTCAAAGTTACTGTATTAACCATTGAATTAATCAATCCAAGACATTCACCAATTCACACATCCTCAACCATACACTGACTTCCTGGTTCAAACTATGCTTAGTTTAGTTCATTTATTATGCACCCCATACTCATCTTGTGGGCGGTAGTGGAAAGGGTTACAGAGGTACATAATGGGCTCAGGGACTGAACCCCACAATTCATTTAGCTAAGCAAGTTACAAACTAAGCAAGTTACAAACTAAGCAAGTCAAACTATACTCGTCACCACTAAGACACTCCTGGTTTAAGACAATGACTCTTACCTCTTGCACTCACTGAACTCACCCAGGGGTGAGTGATGGCTAATCACCCACCTGGGTGGAGGAGTTGTTTGGATGTACTCTTCCTTGCAAAAGCTCCACTCTGACTGATTAAACCACCTCGCTGCCCCGGGCCAGGGGTGGGTACTCTCCCAGGCCAGTACCACTATGAGTAATGCTGGATCAACAGATCCCAGCTAGACTCGCCTGGCCTGCCCCACACACACCCACACACACAACTCATAATTATACATGAAAGAGTGCAAGACACTTGCACTGTTACACATCTCTCTCAGTATAGGGTCTTATCCTTGCTCTATTGTGAAGAACCCCTGGATCTCTTGTTGACTTCTTAACACACACACACACACCACTTTATTCTCTGTGTACCTGTTTTTCCCTTTTCTCAGTTTCATCCATTGTTCCTTCACTGCAGTTTTCCTCCTGATGTCGCTATAGTGTGGAGGAAGAGCTTGGACACGGGGGAGATACCAGATGCGCTGAAAGCAGCAGACATAGCCCCTCTGCACAAGGGAGGTAGCAAAGCATTGGCAAAGAATTATAGACCAGTTGCACTAATGTCCCACATAATAAAAGTATTTGAGAGTGAGATCAGGAGTCAGATCACTAGATTCATGGTAACCAATGACCTCCACAATCCAGGCCAACATGGATTTAGAGCAGTAAGATCATGCCTCTCACAGCTACTTAACCATTATGATAAAACCACTGAGGCATTAGAAGAAAAAGGAAATGCTGATGTTGTATACACAGATTTTGCAAAGGCATTTGACAAATGTGACCATGGAGTGATTGCACACATAATGAGGTCATTGGGTATAACTAGTAAAGTAGGACACTGGATACTCAATTTCCTGTCGAACAGAACACAAAGAGTAACAATCAATCAAGTAAAATAGAGTCTGAGCGCAGTTAAAAGCTCTGTACCTCAAGGTACAGTCCTTGCACCACTGCTGTTCCTTATTCTCATATCACATATAGACAAAAAATACAAGTCACAGCTTCGTGTCATCCTTTGCAGATGATACAAAAATCAGCATGAAAATTACCTCTGCTGAAGACATTGAAAAACTACAAACAGACATTAACAAAGTTTTTGATTGGGCAGCAGAAAATAACGTGATATTAAACAGTGATAAATTCCAGGTACTCAGATACGGCAAAAATGAGGATCTGAAACATAATACAGGGTACAAAACACAATCGAATCTGCCCATAGTAGGAAAAACTGCATGTCAAGGATTTGGGAATAATGATGTCCGACGACCTAACGTTTAGAGAGCATAACCAAGCAAGTATTGCGTCAGCCAGAAAAATGATAGGATGGATTACGAGAACCTTCAAGTCCAGAGATCCCATCACAATGGTCAATGGTTGTACTCTTCAAATCACTTGTTTTGTCCCATCTTGAGTACTGCTCAGTACTCATTTCCCACTTCAGAGCAGGAGAGATTGCTGAAATAGAGGGAATACCGAGAACATATACGGCACACACAGACGAGATAAAGCACCTAAATTATTGGGATCGTCTCAAAGCTCTCCAATTGTACTCACTAGAAAGTAGACAAGAGAGAGATACCAAATAATATACACATGGAAAATACTGGAGGGACAGGTCCCAAATCTGCACAGTAAAATAACACTGTACTGGAGTGAATGATATGGAAGAAAATGCAGAATAAAACCATTGAAGAGCAGAGGTGCCATAGGCACAGAGAACACTGTATAAACATCAGAGGTCCGCGGTTGTTCAATGTCCTACCAGCGAACATCAGAAATATTGCCGGAACAACCGTGGACATCTTCAAGAGAAAACTAGATCATTTTCTCCAAGGAGTGCCAGACCAACCGGGCTGTGATGGGTATGTGGGCCTGCAGGCGCTCCAAGGAACAGCCTGGTGGACCAAACTCTCACAAGTCAAGCCTGGCCTCAGGGCCGGGCTTGGGGAATAGAAGAACTCCCAGAACCCCATCAAGCAGGTATCAAGCAGTGGCTGTGGAGCAGTTTTGGCTGGGTCTTGGCTTTACTTGTCATGTCATTTTTATACTCTCTGCTTCTCTTCTTACGCTGAGGTTCTCATTTCTGACTCTTATCTCACTCTGCTCTCTGGTTTCCTTTTGTTTCTGTATTTTCTCCATGTTTTTATACTTTGCTTTTTTTTTTTTACATGCCTGATTGAACCATGGATTCTTCTTTTGCTTTTAATTTCTCCTCTTTTGGACCGGGATAAACCTGTCTGTAGCTTCATGGCACTTTTGGGTAATGTAGTCCATCATATCTTGTACAGGCTTTTCTCTGAATTTTGTTTTCCCCATGGCATTTCCCTTAGCAATTTTCTCCTCATATCATAGTTTCCTCTTCGGTAAGCCACCCCTTTCCTTTTTTGATCCCTTCCTTGGACACTCATTCCCATGGTGGCTTCGAATTTGACTTCCTGTATGTCTGATTCATTCAAGGTGAAAATCTGGTTGAGTCTAGCTGGTTCATCATTGCCTCTCATTCTTGTGGGCTCCTTGACAGTCTGGCTCAGAAAGTGCCAGACTTTCACCACGTCCATTAGTTTAGCTATCCATGTATCTGTACCTCCATGTGGTTCTCCATTCTCCCATTCTATCTTTGAGGTTGAAGTCTCCATGATTAGAAGTCTGGATCAATTCCTAGATCAGTAGCAGCTTCAGTTGCAGGCAACTAAAGCTGCTATCTATATTATATTAATGGTTGCTATGTTGTTTCTATCAAACACCAATCTGGACCTTCTGTTATTTCAGATTCAGATTCAGATGTTTATTCAGGTAAGGTATATACATACAAGTGATGTTACATTAATGGATTGATATATAGATAGAGCTAGTACATACAATGCCTAAAGCCACTATTACGCAATGCGTTTCGGGCAAGAAAAACATTAATATCTAGAACTTAATACTAATTGAGCATAAAGAATAAAAAGTGTTGAGAACAAATACAAATAAAGATAAAAAAAAGGGGGAACATGACTGAAAAAGCAGCACAAATACAATAGGTTGACAAACAGTGTTGATTAAAAAAAAAGAAAAAAAAAAAAAGAAAATAACAGACATGGGTTGACAATAGAGGAGTGAGGTAGATTACAGGGAATTTATTAGGTAGTGTTTAGTTTTTATCTTAAACTAGTTGAGAGAGGTACAGTCTTTAACATGGTTGGGAAGGTCATTCCACATTCTGGGCCCCTTGATTTGCAGAGCATTTCTAGTTTGATTAAGACGTACTCTAGGAATATCAAAACTGTATTTATTTCTGGTGTGGTGCTCATGGGTTCTGTTACAACCTTCTATGAAGCTTTTAAGATCAGGATTGGCATTGTAGTTTAGCGTTTTATATATGTATAATACACATGAGAGAATGTGCAGTGACTTAATATCTAACATATTCAGAGATTTGAGTAGGGGTACCGAGTGATGTCTGGGGCCAGAGTTGGATATTGTTCTAATAGCAGCTTTGTGTTGGGTAATTAGAGGACGTAAGTGATTTTGGGTAGTAGAACCCCAAGCACAAATACCATAGTTGAGATAAGGATAGATAAGGGAGTAATAGAGAGTCACCAGGGCAGGGCGTGGTACATAATATCTGATCTTAGAAAGAATGCCCACAGTTTTTGAAACTTTTTTTGATATATTTAGAATGTGTCCCTGGAAATTCAGCTTGTGGTCAATGAGAATGCCAAGGAATTTGCCATCTAATTTGTTACAAATTTGGGTATTGTTTATTTTGAGATTTATATGACTAGAGGATTTATTGCCAAACAGAATATAGAAAGTTTTGTCAATGTTAAGGGTGAGTTTGTTGGCAGTTAGCCAAAGATGGACTTTATTTAGCTCAGTATTTACTGTGGCATTTAGAGCAAGAGGGTCAGGACTGGAGTAAATGAAGGTTGTGTCGTCAGCAAATAGAATTGGTTTGAGGTGTTGGGAGGCATTTGGAAGGTCATTAATGTAGATGAGAAAGAGGAGAGGGCCAAGTATGCTGCCCTGAGGAACACCAATGTTGATGGGTAGGGTGGGAGAAATTGTATTATTCACAGAAACATATTGGAGCCTGTCAGTAAGGTAGGACTCGAGGTATTGAAGGGAGTGTCCTCTGACTCCATAATGATGTAATTTAAGAAGAAGGTTATGGTGGTTGACAGTATCAAAAGCTTTACGCAGGTCCACAAATAACCCAACAGGGAACTCCTTTTTATCAAGAGCTGTATGAATCGAGTTAAGCATACTAATAAGTGCATCGTTAGTGCTTTTTTTGGGTCTGAAGCCATATTGGCAAGGGCTAAGTATATTGAGTTTGGCTAGATATGAGTAAAGCTGCTTATATATAAGTTTTTCAAAAATTTTTGACAAGTTTGGCAGGATTTATATAGGTCTGTAGTTGTTAACATCTGTGGGGTCACCACATTTGTGGACAGGCGTTACTCTCGCTTTTTTTAGAATATCTGGAAAGGTTTGGAGTTCAAGTGACTTGTTGAAGAGCAAAGCAATAGCAGGGGCTAAAGATCTGGAGGCTTTTTTGTAAATTAAAGTTGGTATCTCCTCAAGGGCACCAGACTTGGTTTTAAGGGAAAGGATTATCTCATTGACGTCAGTGGAGTTAATAGGCTTTAGGTACAGAGACTGTGGATAGCTACCTGTAAGATAGTCCTTAATGTCAGTACTGGATGATGGAATATCATTTGCAAGGGATGAACCAATGGAAGAGAAGAACCTATTGAACTCAATAGCAGAATCAGAGGCTGAAAGCTGACCATCGTTATTAGACAGGAGAGTCGGTTTGTTATTTAAAGATTTCTTTGATCCCAATATTTGTGAAATTGTGCTCCAAGTTTGTTTAATGTTGCTTTTTATTTGAGTAAATTTATCTTCGTAGTATTTAGTTTTGGCTCGTCTAATTATCTTAGATAGCAATAATGAGTAATTCTTTGAGAATTCTTTGGAGACAATTCCTAACCTATACTTTTTCTCAAGGTCGTGTTTTTTGTTAATGGATTTCAGTATTCCCTTTGTAAGCCAAGGATTGTTAAGCCTTTTGCTTGTGACTTGTTTTGTAAGCCTAGGACAGTGGGTGTTATAAAGGCTAAGAGTTGTTTGTAGAAAAGATTGCACTGCTAGGTTGATGTCCCCTATGTTACCTAACTCGGACTCCCAGTTGACATTATCAGCAGCAGTTATAAAATTGTTTATAGCAGTTTCATTGTGCAGCCTAAAGCTTAACTCCCTTGTTTCTAGAGGTGGTGTGCTAATGTTAGTTAAGAGAAATGTGGGGTAGTGGTCTGTAGTGCTATCGGTGATTATACCTGAAGTAAGCGGAGAGGTTATGTTGGTCCAGATGTGATCTAGAGTCGTGGCAGTGCTATCAGTGATTCTAGTAGGTCTAGTGATTAAGGGTATGAGGAAGCAGGAATTCATACAGTTGAGGAAGCTAACAGCAGTAGGGTGTTCTGGCTCGCAGAGGTCAATATTAAAGTCCCCTGCGATAATTAGGTGGTTTTTGTTCAGTCTGTTATCAAGTATTAGATTTTTAAGGTTTGAGTTGAATTCAGACACATCAGTGTTGGGAATTCTATAGACTGCACCCACAGAGGCTATTTAATGGAGGCTTATAAATTACTGCTACTATTATCTTAGGTCTTTCTATTGTCATTGTTCCTGTTATGTAGTATCTGTATCCTTCACAGCCTGAGATATCCATTTCTTCGAGACTCCAGTCTTTCCTTATCAGTAAGGCCACTCCTCTCCCTTCCTTTTGTTTCCTTACTGTATAGTAGTCCTGTGGAAACACTGCATTTGTTATGGTTCCTGACTATTTCATTTCCGAGTGCTTTTTCATCTGGGTTTTCTGTGCCCCTTTTGCCCAGATCACTTGCTCGATTTGTAATCCCATCATTGTACATCCCGTCACATCACATGTACATTACATCCCATGTAAGTTGAGTACATTACCTTGAAATTCACTTTCCTGTGTACCTGTCTGACACCTGGTTGATGGGGTTCTGGGAATTCTTCTATTCCCCAAGCCCGGCCTGAGGCCAGGCTTGACTTGTGAGAGTTTGGTCCACCAGGCTGTTGCTTGCAGCAGCCCGCAGGCCCACATATCCACCACAGCCCGGTTGGTCTGGCACTCCTTGGAGAAAATGATCTAGTTTTCTCTTGAAGATGTCCACGGTTGTTCCGGCAATATTTCTTATGCTACACATTAGTGAGTTCTCATTTTGCATATTTAATAAACCATTTGAGTTGAGCAGAGTCACAGAGTTTTGGAGGATTGCAAATATGTTGCAAATTTTTAAGAAGGTAGATAGATCACTTGCACTGAGCTACCTCCAATTAGCTTAGTCTATTGTAGGAAAATTGATTCAATTGATAATCAAAAAATCCATTAATATACATCTTGAAAAATAGATTAACCCTTCAACTGCACATCACAGTCAGGGATGTGATCCTCATTAATCCTTAACCTTTCCACTGTTTGACACGGCTAAGGTTAATCTCGCTAATTATCTGTAAGCTGTGTAACAAGGCTGGGGAAGTTTGAAAATACAGAGTAAAATTTAAAAGTCTTGTGGGTACACAGGGCTAACATCTGCTTCCTCAAGCCTCAAGTAAACTGTCTCCATCTTTGAAAAAAATTGTGGGCACCTGCTCCTGGGTGTGAAGGCGTCAGTACTTAGCGAGCGACCACAGGTAGTGTGTGAAGCAGCACCTCGGAGCACTGCCAGGCAGCATATGATCACAGCATCAATTAACAGTGATTAAATAAATAACTGCAATTATTAATCGATGATAGTGTTATAGTAGGTCCTGACTATGATCAAAACTATATACAAGGTGAGCCTGTGGTCCTGGGTTCGATCCCAGGCGCCGGCGAGAAACAATGGGCAGAGTTTCTTTCACCCTATGCCCCTGTTACCTAGCAGTAAAATAGGTACCTGGGTGTTAGTCAGCTGTCACGGGCTGCTTCCTGGGGGTGGAGGCCTGGTCGAGGACTGGGCCGCGGGGACACTGAAAGCCCCGAAGTCATCTCAAGATAAGGTTCAGATATCATTGAAGCCAATAGTGGCTATAATGATCAGAGCATCAGCTAGACAGATGCTGCTCTAGGCCTCTGTTTGGTGCTTCTACTTATCATGAAATAGGACTGCATGTTCCTTTATAAAATGACCATGTGGAAGGTGATTCATGTTACGATTTAGGGACAAAGATTTTGATGATAATAGCAATATTGATGCTGGAGTTTGGAATGTGCATGGTATATTGGGAGGCATTTTGCTGTGTCAGGTTGTGTTGGCAACTCGTTAGCATGTGGCACTATACTGTGCTTGGATTATGAGATCAACACACCCACCAGACTTGGTTAGTGATTTGTTATGATGCACGAAAATGCATCATAACGTTATTTTGCATTTCATAACGTTAGTGCTTTATGATGTAGATACAGTACTCTAATTATATACTGTATAATGTGTGTTGTATATACAGTACATTGGCAGCAAAAACTGTATGCTTATTGTACAAAGAATATAATAATGTGTGCATATTAGTGACATAATTACATCAGTGTGCTCCTAAATTCTACAGTCCAATGCATCAATGCACTTAAAAAAAAAAGTGGTAAAATCTTATTTATTTAAGTTATTTATTTAATAGTGCCTACAAGATTATTTCACCCACCAACACTGCTTAGTGGTTCATTATGGCACATGTAAATGTAGATGGTTACATGTAAAGTGTCTACAGTGTAATAACAGCTAAAACGTATAATGTATTTTTCCTAGAATATAATATGGAGACCATACTAGTGACATAAACACTTTCGCCTGCAGGGGATGCAATTTGTGTCCATTTATAATCTTAAGGATGTCCGGCGAGGATGCATTTTTTTGTCCAAAATTAAAATATTTGTTAAAATTCCATTTATTGTTTGATTATTATGGGACTAGTTTTAAAATGCATGCCTTTAGATTGCAGACAGTTTGATACCAAAATGAATGGCGTAGCTCGAAAATTGAGGTCAGAACACTGGAAAGAGTACATATTTTAGTGTGGGTGCGCGCTCCTGAGAAACATCAGGCCCACCTTGGGATGGGTTGGGGCATGCGCGAAAGTGTTAATATATTTGATCATTCTTATGTTCTGCACATTATATTATATAAATTTCTCAAATGACACACTGAAAAAATCAAATCAGTGATAATAATATAAATATGTAAAAATATCTTCGCAGCAGCAACTGCTCTGGTGGTCTGGTCTGGTAGTGACTTCCACTGGGTGATTGCTCCACGAATGCTCATGAAATTGATTTGTACTTACAAAACTGAATTAACCACCATGCTGCACCGAGTTTATTGTGAAATTTCCCCAGTGCTCATGAAATAAAGTGTTCACCTAAATTTTTTTCTTAGTAAAATGATAAATTCCCTTCCCTGAACATGTCTATGTAAAAATAAATACCAAATTCCACTTACTTTGGCTGTGGGGATGTGGACAAGGTGCACTGTGACGTCATCAGGGGCTGGCTTCTCTGTGTGACACGCCCAGACACGGTCGCGCGGGCCATTCAAGCACCGGGTGTTGCCACATATATATTTTTAATTACAGTGGGGCCTCGATTTACGATGGTAATCCGTTCCCAGAGACATATCGTAAGTCAAAATATCATAAGTCGAAGCGACTTTTCCCATAAGAAATAAAGGGAATTGAATTAATCCATTCCCCACCCTCCAAAACATTAACTTTAAAATACATTTTATACTGAATACAATTTTTTCTCTAACTACACTACAATACATATGTTTATCTTACCTTTATGGAGGACTCTTGATGGCGATGAGGGGGGGAGGAGGAGAGGTGTTACTGTTTGGAAGGGGAGTCCCATTCCATTATAACATCAGGCAGTGATGAATTTTCTGGGATATACTCTCTGGCATGTTTTGCCTGCATACCAGTAGGACCTGCTTGTGGCTCACTGTCCCCTCCCTGTCCAGCCCATTGTTGCCGTGAGGGAGCTTGGTGGAAGGCTGCTGGAGTGTGATGCTGCATGCCTCTGTCCTTTAGTAGCCTTATGCTCCTGCTGTTGTGTTCTCTAATTTTGCCGGATTGCTTTTCCTTTTCCTTATGTTTCGTTTTTCTCCGCCTCTTCTCCTTTCTAATTGTCATTTCCTGCCGACCTTTTGCCTGTTTTCTTTACTCTTTTGGACTACTATTTTGACGCCTGGGTGTTTGAGGAGGCATACTCTTGCACCCGTAGAACTATAGTACCCGACGTCGAGAGTGAGGGGGAACCTTTTATTGTCAATCCTCCTTTCGTCACTGAACCCAATCTCTACGGACTGACGGTTCTTAACACTATCGCGCCCCGTGCATGCACGCCGCCAACTTAAAGGTCACGCCCCCGACGTGCGGGCAAGCGTGCAGGCAAGCGCGCGGCAACACTGAAATGTGTATACTCGTTTCAGTTTTCTCACCTTAATTCTCGTGCTATGTCATTCGTTTTGGTATCATAGTGTTCGCAATAGAATTCCCTACAGGTGTATATGCATATAATGCCCAAAAGCCTGGGATGACTCCCAACAGCAAAGCCTAAAGTCGGCAAAAGTTACCCGTGAGCACACAAAATCAGTAAAATGTGTATACAGGCATACCTCAGTTTAAGAGTTTAATTGGTTCCTGGAGACGCCTCATATTCTGAAAACTCGTATTCCGAAGCTAATTTCCCCATAAGAAATAAAGGGAAATGAATTAATCCGTTCCTGACTACCCCAAAAACCCCACATCAAACTAAATTTTTATACCTAATTCATCTAAATAAACCTACAAAACTATGTTCAAGTTATTACTTACCCTTGCTGTTGAATGCTGTAGGCGTATGGAAGATGGTGAGGAGGGGGAAGGAGGAGAGGAGTTACTGTTTGGAAGGGGAGTCCCCTTCCATTATCACATCAGGGAGTGAGGACCTTTCTGGTGTACTCTCCCTGGCACGTTTTATCTGAGTGCCACTAGGTCCTGGTTGAGGCTCACTGCTCGATTTTCTCACCACAAATCTGTCCATGGAAGCTTGCTTTTCCCTTCTTCGCAAGCTCTCTCTGTAGTAAGGCATCACATTGTCATTGAAAAGATTAAGACAACGGCCTACTACAGCTTTCTCTGGGTGAGTCTTTTCAACAATTGTTTGAATCTCTTCCCACATCTGACACACCTTCTTAATTACTGCAGAAGGGACATTCGCTGCTGCCGCCGCCTCCTCCACTGCAGAATCATCCGCTGCTGCGTTGTCTTGCTGTTCCTGTTGAAGGGCTAGGAGTTCTTCGGTGGTCAGTTCTTCGTTGTGTTCTTCCACCAACTCCTCCACATCATCACCATCCAATTCCAAGCCCATTTGCTGGCCTAGACTAACAATTTCCTCAACAGTAGGCGCATCATTTATAGGCTGAAACCCCTCAAAGTCTAGTTCTCTCTCACATTCAGGCCACAATTTTCTCGAGCCAGAGATCAGAGTTCTTTGAGTCACTTCTTGCCAGGCTTTGTCAACGAGTTTTAAAGCACTACAAATGTTAAAATGCTGTTTCCAGAACTCTTTGAGGGTGAGGTTTGTGGCTTCAGTCACTTCAAAACATTTCCGGAAAAGTGCCCTTTCATAAAGTTTCTTAAAATTCGCTATGATTTTCTGGTCCATAGGCTGAATTAGAGGAGTGGTGTTAGGAGGAAGGAATTTAACTGTGAGGAATTTATTGTATCTGGGCAACAAATCATCTTCTAAGCCTGGAGGATGAGCAGGAGCATTGTCGAGGAGAAGCACGGCTTTGAGTGGCAAATGTTTCTCCTGCAGATATTTTTCTATGGCAGGGCACAGCACTTCATTCACCCACTGCGAAAAAATAAGCCTAGTCACCCATGCTTATTATTAGCCTTCCACATCACACAAAAATGGGTTTTCTGCACTTTATATTGTTTGAAAACCCTTGGATTTTCAGAATGATACACTAGCAAGGGTTTAATTTTCAAATCGTCACTCGCATTTGAACACAGCACAAGCATAAACCTATCTTTCATAGGCTTGTGTCCAGGCAAGGATTTTTCCTCCTTGGTAATGTATGTCCTCTTAGGCATTCTTTTTAAAAACAGTCCTGTTTCATCACAATTAAACACTTGTTGCGGTAGGTATCCCTCAGCCTCTGCAAACTCTTTAAATTCGTCAATAAATCGTCCAGCGGCTGGTTTGTCTGAGCTGGCTGCCTCCCCATGCCTTGTAACACTATGGATACCACTTCTCTTTCTAAATTTTTCAAACCAGCCCCTGCTTGCTTTAAACTCTTTCTTATCTGCATCATTCGTTGCAGGGGTATTCTTTAGAAGGTCTTCGTGCAACACCTTGGCTTTCTCACAAATAATGGCCTCCGAAACACTATCACCCCTTAACTCCTTGTCGTGTATCCAAATTAATAACAACTTTTCCACTTCAAGTATTTGTGGTCTTTGTTTCGTTATTGTTCTTACTCCTGTTGCCACTTTAGCACCCATTTTTCTTCTTAAGTATAGTGCATATTGTTGATGTGGCTTTGTTGTACTGCCTACAAAGTTCAACAACACGTGTACCGTTCTCATGCTTCCGAATGATCTCTTGTTTCTCCTCTATTGTCATCCTCACATGGGCTTTCTGGCCTTTATCCTTACCACTGGCTTTCTTGGGACCCATGGTGAGATATATAATAACAAATTGTATAGTCAAATCACCAAAAATCCAACAAAACACTGAAAATCCGCGAGAAGAATCGATGTGGGGTAGTCACTGAGCGCGAGACAATGGTAAACTGAGGGGCGGAGGGGCGACGATCGCCAAACCACCACGCGCTAGGTCGGCCTGTACGCGTATCAACAAACTCGCGTCCCGAGGTAACCCTCGCGGTCGGAGACATAGTTTTCGAGGAAATCCTGCTCGTCTTCCGAAAAACTCGCATACAGGGACACTCGCATTCCGAGGTACCAGTGTGTGTGTGTGTAATTACCTAAGTGTAGTTACAGGATGAGAGCTACGCTCGTGGTGTCCCGTCTTCCCAGCACTCTTTGTCATATAACACTTTGAAACTACTGACGGTCTTGGCCTCCACCACCTTCTCACTTAACTTGTTCCAACCGTCTACCACTCTATTTGCGAAGGTGAATTTTCTTATATTTCTTCGGCATCTGTGTTTAGCTAGTTTAAATCTATGACCTCTTGTTCTTGAAGTTCCAGGTCTCAGGAAGTCTTCCCAGTCGATTTTATCAATT
The DNA here is from genome assembly GCF_040958095.1 of Procambarus clarkii. Classification (NCBI taxonomy): domain Eukaryota; kingdom Metazoa; phylum Arthropoda; class Malacostraca; order Decapoda; family Cambaridae; genus Procambarus; species Procambarus clarkii. The sequence goes on along the minus strand of NC_091162.1, from coordinate 3,929,080 downwards.
CCTGTTACTATTTTGTACGTAGTGATCATATCACCTCTTTTTCTTCTGTCTTCTAGTTTTGGCATATTTAATGCTTCTAACCTCTCCTCATAGCTCTTGCCCTTCAGTTCTGGGAGCCACTTAGTAGCATGTCTTTGCACCTTTTCCAGTTTGTTGATGTGCTTCTTAAGATATGGGCACCACACAACAGCTGCATATTCTAGCTTTGGCCTAACAAAAGTCATGAACAATTTCTTTAGTATATCACCATCCATGTATTTAAATGCAATTCTGAAGTTAGAAAGCATAGCATAGGCTCCTCGCACAATATTCTTTATGTGGTCCTCAGGTGATAGTTTTCTATCTAGAACCACTCCTAGATCTCTTTATCAGAATTCTTTAAAGATTTCTCACATAATATATAGGTTGTGTGGGGTCTATGTTCTCCTATTCCACATTCCATAACATGACATTTATTTACATTAAATTCCATTTGCCAAGTGGTGCTCCATATACTTATTTTGTCCAGGTCTTCTTGAAGGGCATGACAGTCATCTAAATTTCTTATCCTTCCTATTATCTTAGCATCATCAGCAAACATGTTCATATAATTCTGTATACCAACTGTTAGATCATTTATGTAGACAATAAACATCACTGGTGCAAGAACTGAACCCTGTGGTACTCCACTTGTGACATGTCTCCATTCCGATACATTGCCTCTGATTACTGCCCTCATTTTTCTATGTCAGAAAATTTTTCATCCATGATAGAAGCTTACCTGTCACCCCTCCAATATTTTCCAGTTTCCAGAACAACCTCTTATGTGGAACTCTGTCGAAAGCCTTTTTTTGGTCCAGATAGATGCAGTCAACCCAACCATCTCTTTCCTGGAATATCTCTGTGGCTCGATCATAGAAACTGAGTAAATTCGATACACAGGATCTTCCAGAGCGAAAACCATACTGTCTGTCTGATATTATATCATTTCTCTCCAGGTGTTCTACCCATTTAGTTTTGATTAGCTTTTCCAATACTTTCACTATTACACTTGTCAATGATACAGGTCTATAATTGAGGGGGTCTTCCCTGCTGCCACTTTTGTAGATTGGAACTATGTTAGCCTGTTTCCACCCGTCTGCTACGATTCCTGTACACAGGGATCCCTGAAAGATCAGGTGAAGTGGAATGCTGAGCTCAGATGCACATTCTCTCAGAACCCATGGTGAAACGCCATCTGGGCCAGCTGCTTTGTTCTTACCGAGCTCCTTGAGCATTTTTTCCACTTCGTCTCTAGACACCTCTATGTGTTCTATGTTGTTCTCTGGAATTCTTATTGTATCTGGTTCCCTAAAGATTTCATTTTGTACAAACACACTTTGGAACTTTTCGTTTAGTGTTTCACACATTTCCTTTTCATCTTCCGTGAATCTATTTCCCATTTTCAACCTCTGAATATTATCCTTTACCTGCAATTTGTTGTTTATGAATTTATAGAATAGACCTGGTTCTGTTTTACATTTGTCCGCAATCCCTTTTTCAAAATTTCTTTCTGCCTCTCTCCTCACTGCCGTGTAATTGTTTCTCGCATCTTTGTATCGCTGGTATGTTTGGGGGTTCGGCCTCTTCCTGTATTGATTCCATTTTTGTGTCTTTCGGTCTCTAGCCCTCTCGCAATTTCTATTGAACCAATCCTGTTTCCTAGTTCTGCATCTCTGTTTTGGTATAAATTTTTTTGTGCCTTTATCATATATTTCACAAAACTTGCCATACATCTCATTCACTTCCTTGCCTAGCATCAAGTCTGTCCAATTATACTCACTAAAAAAATTTCTAAGGTCACCATAATGTCCTCTCCTGAAGTCTGGTTTTTCAACTGCTTCAACCTCCTTATTTTCTTCCAGCTTATAACGCATTGCATACTTTATTCCCAAAAAGACATGGTCACTTTTACCCAAGGGAGGAAGGTACTGAATGTCAAATATCTCTTCCTCCTTCCTGGTAAATATCAAATCTAGCATGGAGGGAACGTCCCCTTCCCTCATCCTCGTAGCTTGTTTAACATGTTGATACAAGATAACATGTTGTGTGTGTGTGTGTGTGTGTGTGTGAGTGTGTAATTACCTAAGTGTAATTACCTAAGTGTAGTTACAGGATGAGAGCTACGCTCGTGGTGTCCCGTCTTCCCAGCACTCTTTGTCATATAGCGCTTTGAAACTACTGACGGTCTTGGCCTCCACCACCTTCTCACTTAACTTGTTCCAACCGTCTACCACTCTGTTTACAAAAGTGAATTTTCGTATATTTCTCCGGCAGCTTTGTTTCGTTAGTTTAACCCTTACACTGCTCAGGGGTCATATGGACATTACACCCCTGTGCGCAAGAAAAAAAAAATTCAAAAATTTTTTTTCGTCTTCTAAACATGTTAATTTGTGTCCCCTGAGCACGGAAAAAATAAAAAAAAAATCGTAGGTGACATATTTTGGGCGCAATTGACCGAGGAAGTCTGGCAAAAAGTGGGCGTTGACAGAGCGGTCGTCAGACCCGGTCAGCGTCACCCGCGTTGACAGATGGGAGTTGCCACAAAGATATTATTACCTAATTGTTTCAATGTCTCCGATTGATTTTTTCTTAGTTTTCTGGGGGGAGCCCCGTCGGCTCCCCGGAGCTATCCCAGGCTGATATGCTAATGTCAGACTTTGGCATCAGTCATGTGTATGGAGTTCTTAGGCCTACCGGGGACCACGGCCAGAACCGGGCCCCCTCAGAGAGGCAAGGGGAGCAATGGCCTATAGAAGCCCCCGTGTAGTTGGAAGCATTCTATGTCTACCATCGACCGGAACAGGCACCCAGAAAGGTAAGCGCCCCAAAACAAACCCCTATTCTGGTTAAAATTGCTACCTAATACCGAACTAGTGGATAGAACTCCCCAACCGAAAACAAGCAAATTAGTGTGACGTCACACACTGCCGCGCCGCTGTCTGCGCAGCTCCCCCCTCCCCGGGAGGGGGAAGGGGGAGCCCCAGACCCCCCGCGCCGGCTACCCACACCTCAGTTCTTGAGGCTGATGCTATAGGCGATGGTCGTGTGCTCTGGCTCCGGTGTCGCTACTGCACTGTGCTTTGAGTGTGGTGTTAGTTTTGTGGGTGCGAGAGCCAGGAGTTATCTTCAGTACTCGGGCTGCATGCGCCTAGGGCTGCCTTCCCTAGGTGCCCTGTAAGTACTGCCCTTGGGGCTTGGGGCCACCTTCCACAGGCTCCTCGGGGTCTGCCTCTGCTGGTCCGTTTTACCTTTCGGTTTTTCGGCCGCCTGTTGGGCTCTTGGGTGTTCTGTTCTCCCTTGTTACCGGCAGGTAAGAGGCAGTTTGCACTGGTAGGGGCGCAGGGTGCTGCTCAGCTTGTAATTCCCGACATCGCGGCCGGCTCTGTTCCTTGGGGTTCGCTGTCCTCTTGCGGGGTTTTGTTTTTCTTTTTGTTTTTGCCTGGTGGGGGGTTCTGTCATTTTATTCAGTTTGTTTTTGCCCTTCCACTGTTCTCCTCGGTGGCGCCCCCTGCTAGGTCCCCGTGAGTGTACACGTCCCTGGGGTTCAGCTTTAGAAGTTTGCTTGGTAGTTTTGGGCGCCGGTTTGCAGCACCCTGCCTGGGACTACCTGAGCGCGAGTCCTCTTAAAGTAAACGCTCAGGACCCTGGGAATCCCCTAGGGGGCGCGTGGGTCCGATGGATGTGACCCCGGGGTCCCCACTCGCTGTGTGCGAGTTTGAGGGTTGCTCGGTCCCCTTGTCTCAGGGTGACCCTCATTGTTTTTGCCTCTGCCACGCTGCCTGTTGGGTCGGTGATACTTTCGACCCTGAGTCCTGTGAGTGTTGCTGCTTGCTTGTGACTCAATTTACCCAATCCTCTGATGATTCTATTCGGGTACAGGCGGCACGTGCGTTGCAGTCTAGGTTTCGTCTGTTGCAACGCGCTCGGTTGGTTGCTTCCCCGGATGCCCCGGGGCTGCCCCGCTTTGCTTTTCGAGACCCGGACTTGGGGGTGGGGGTCGCTTCGATCCTGGTTCAGTCCGCACCTCCTCGTCCTTCCCCTTCTGTTCGTTCTGGTCCCCCGCCCCTGCTTCCGGCCCCGAAGCGTCTGAGGGTTTCGGGGTCGGAGCAGGGGTTACTTGATCTCGAGACTCGGGCAGCTTCGGGGGTTGCCCCTTCCGGGGGGGCGGCAGAGGCATTCGAGTCTTGTCTCCCGGCCGAAGCTTCAGGGTCTGACCAGTGGGCCCCCCTTCCTCCAGCTTTTCCGGCTGCTCCGTCCTTGTCTTGTGGGGTCGGGGCTTGGGGAGAGGACTCGGCCTCGGGTCCTGTGGTGACGGACCTCGAGGCTGGGGAGGGGCTGACTTGGGGGCCTTGGGCCCCGCTGGACCCCGCCTGGGTTTTTCTTCCCACTGAGCGGGGCTTATTGTTACAAGGAGTGGGGTTTTCTTTCCCCCCCTCTGCGTACGAGTTGGATTTGGTGTCGGCCCCTCCCCGGGTACGGTTCCGTGTTCCCCCGGGTACGTCGGTTCCGTCCTTCCGGAGGTTTTCGGCTTATCGCATCCAACCTGGTGTGGTGCGAGCGGCCTTTGCAGCTTACCTCCTGCGTGACCCGGATTATGCCTCGGAAATGGATCCGTCCACGTTCAGGTTTGGGACTTCGTTCCCTTTCTGGCTCCGTTACGAGGTTCCGGAGTCATCCTGGCTAGCAGACTGCCCCTTGTTTGGTCTGGATTCCTGGCATTCCTTCTGTCGTTCCCGCACGCTGGAGTGGCGGGAAGCTTCCACGGTGCTTCAGGTTTTCCTGGGGGGTGAACTTGAGTACCTGAATGAGTGCTTGTTTGCCCCTGCCCTTCCCCGCGATGTGGGCGTTATTCAGCTCCATGTGCGGGTTCCCTCCCTTTCGGCGGCGCTCGTGGCGGAGGACTTGCGCGCTCGGGGCCTTTTGTGTTCGGCCTTGCGGTTCTTTTCCCTCCTGGAGCTGTCTTCGGATTGGCTCGTGGAGGATGTGGGGACGCTTGGGTCCGTCCCGGGGTCCGGCACCTTGTCCTCGGCTGCGCGTTCGTCGGCTGCCTTGTTGAAGCTGTTCACGCCGATTTTGCGGGATGCGGTTTCCCTGTTCTATGCTTCCCGTCTCGCGTGTCGGCAGGCGGTGCTGGGTTCCTCCGTGGAATCTGCTTGGGCTCTGGCTCTTAGGCGTTCTTCACCTTTTTGTCCTCTCCTGTTTGGGGAGTCGGCCGTGGCGCAGTTTATTCAGGCTGCGTCGGCGGCTTGTCGTCCGATGTCGGACTTGTTGGTTTTCCGGGGGTCCCGGGGTGGGTCTTCCCGGAAAGGTCGTGCCAGGGCTCGGGGTTCCTCTCGTCGTGGTAGGCCTCTGGTGTCAGGTTTGGGGTTGGCTCCTCCTGCGGACCCTCCCTCGTCTGGTCGGCGCGGTGTTCGCGCTGTGCGGGGTTCTGGGTCTCGTAAGGGTCGCCGGCCCTTTCGCGGTTTGCCCCTTTGACGGGGCGATGGGGGGGCGGCTTGCGCTGTTCGCCCGCGCCTGGTCCCACGATTCGTGGGCCTTTCGGGTCGTGTCTCGCGGCCTGCGGTGGCGTTGGGTGGCCCCTCCCCCCTTTGGGGGGTCGGGGCTGGCGGGGCAGGCTTCTTCCCCTGCGCTCTGTCGAGTCGTCTTGGAGTGGGTACGCTTGGGCGTCGTCGAAACGACGTCGTCCCTCAGATGGGTTTCCCGTCTGTTTCCGGTTCCGAAACGGGACTGCGCGGACCTGCGGTTCATTCTGGACTTGTCCCGTCTGAACCCCTGGGTTCATTGCCCCTCCTTTCGGATGACTACGCTGTCTCAGGTTCGGCTCCTCTTGGAGCCGGGTGCTTGGATGGTGTCCCTGGACCTCCGGGACGCTTATTGGCATGTCCCGATTCATCCGCGGTTCAGGGACTGGCTCGGTTTTGTAGTGGGGCGTCTGAGTTACCGCTTTCGTTGTCTCCCGTTCGGGTTGAACCTGGCACCTCGCGTGTTCACACGCCTTACACGGGTTGTGGTGGCTCGTTTGCGTCTCCTAGGTGTTCGGGTGTTGGCCTACCTCGACGACTGGCTGGTTTGGGCTCCCAGCCAGTCCGCTTGCTTGCTAGCCAGGGATTTGGTTCTTTCCCAGCTCGCCGGGTTCGGGTTCTTGGTGAACTGGAGGAAGTCCCATCTGGTTCCCTCTCAGGTTCGGACTTGGCTGGGTCTCGTGTGGGACTCTCGGACCGCCTCCTTGTCTCTCCCTCCGGAGTCTCTCCTGCGGCTGCGGTCCCGCCTTCGTCTGTTTCTGGAGGGCCCTCGGGTCACCCGGCGGTTGCTCGAGGGGCTGTGCGGGAGCCTGAACTTCGCGATGGTGGTCTACCCGCCGGGTCGGGTTTGGCTTCGACGGCTGTTCTGGTTCCTTCGGGGTTCCCCCTTCCGCCTCTCTCGCGATCGCAGAGTTCGACCCCCGGGGGACTTGCGTCGGTTGCTGCGTCACCGGCTTCCTCTTCGGGTTTTTCGGGGTTCAGTGCCTTGGCGCCTACCCGAGCCCTCGCTCGATGTGTACACGGATGCGTCGTCTCTCGGCTGGGGTTTTGTGACCAGTGCTCACCAGGCTGGCCAGGGGCGTTGGGATCCGTCCTTCCGTCGAGCTCACAGTACGGTGCGGGAGTTCGCGGCAGTGTGGTTTGCTCTGGGGAGGATTCGGGTGGCCCGCGGATCGACGATTCGGCTCCATTCGGACTGCTCTCCGGTGGTTCATTGCCTGAACCGCGGGGGTTCGATGCGGTCCTTGTCTCTTTGGGGTTGGTCGCTTCGGGTGACTCGTCTGCTGAGTTCTCGGGGTTTGGCTCTCCTGGCGGTTCACGTACGGGGCGTGTCCAACGTCTTGGCCGACGCCCTGTCTCGCTTCGTTCCCCTCTCCACGGAGTGGACGGTCGACGACGAGTCCTTCCGTTGGCTTTGCCAGACGTTCGGGCGCCCCGAGGTGGACCTCTTCGCGTCGGCGTGGTCGCGGCGTCTTCCCGTTTATGCGGCGCCCTTCCCCGATTGCGAGGCCGTCGGGGTCGATGCCTTTCGGCTCGACTGGTCGAGGTGGGGGTTCCTGTACCTCTTTCCCCCAGTTCGGCTGTTGCTCCAGGTCCTGACTCGCTTAGAGACTTACCAGGGGAGAGTTGTCCTTCTGGCCCCTTGGTGGCCGGCCCAGCCTTGGTTTCAGGCGCTGGTTGCTCGGTGTCCGAACCCGAGGGTTTTCCCGCGGCTCCGCCTCTTTCAGCAGATCGGGCCGGTGCGTCACGTAGCTGGTTCGATCTTCTCCTCGAGTCTTCGCGTATGGTTTTTTTGACTCGAGTCTATCATCATCTCTATGGTGATCAGGTGGCCTCCTTGTTGGTGTCCCACCTGAGGGCTTCTTCTCGGCGGCAGTATGAAGTTTCCTGGCGGTCCTTCCATTTCTTTTTGCGTCTTCGTCGTGTTAGCTCCTTGTCTGTTCGGGTGGTCTTGTCCTTCCTCTCGTGGTTGTTTCAGGACCGTCATCTTATGCCTAACACTGTCGCTTCGTATCGTGCGGCGCTGGCGGAGCCGCTTCAGCTTGCTTTCGGTATCGATGTTACGTCTGCGCCGTTTCGCAAGCTGTCTCGTGCATTGTTTCACCTCCGGCCTGCTCATGCGTCGCCTGAGCCGTCCTGGTCTTTGGACAGAGTGCTCGCTTTCCTTTCATCTCCTCGTTTCGTTGTGGCCCCTTCGGTCCAGGATTGTTTTTCCAAGGCACTTTTCTTGTTGGCTTTGGCCTCTGGGGGTCGGGTAGGGGAGCTTCATGCTCTCCTCCGGCGCAGGGGTTTCTGCTCTTTTGGTCGTGGTGATAGTTTTGTTCGTTTGCAGCCGTCTCCTTCTTTTCTGGCGAAGAATGAGACTGCTGCGTTCCGGAGGGGTCCATGGGTGGTTGATGCTTGGTTGGTCAGGCCGGGGGTGCATCATGTTTTGTGTCCGGTTGCGGCGCTTCGCCGTTATTTGCGCGCCACAGCTTCTGTGTCCGGGGACGCGCTGTGGGTTGATCCGGTTTCCCTTCTTCCCTGTTCGCGGGTTCGGGTCTCTCAGGTCGTCCGCAGGGTTATTAGGTCTAGCCAGCCTGCGGTCTATCCCCGTGCCCATGACGTTCGTAAGTTCGCGGCTCTTGCTGCCGTCTTTGGGAATATGTCTTGGTCTGATATTCGGGCGCGGGGATTTTGGCGGTCGAACAGGGTCCTGGCTGCTCGTTACCTTGTGAATGTCCCTGGCCCTCGTCGGGCCTGTGTTGCTTTGGGTCGGCGGTTGCAGCCAGTTGTCTCGGCTTCGAGTTGAGGGGTGAGCGACGACCGCTTCCCGGGTAAGTCCCTCTTTTTCTGTCTGTGGGTAGTTAGCTTCGGGGAGCCGACGGGGCTCCCCCCAGAAAACCAGCGTTGAATGTAATGAAACGCCATTTTCTGGGTGAGTCCCGGAGGCTCCCCGGCATCCCTCCCTCCCTCCGGTCGGCGGTTTTTCGCGTTTTTGACATCCAGCCTCAAGAACTGAGGTGTGGGTAGCCGGCGCGGGGGGTCTGGGGCTCCCCCTTCCCCCTCCCGGGGAGGGGGGAGCTGCGCAGACAGCGGCGCGGCAGTGTGTGACGTCACACTAATTTGCTTGTTTTCGGTTGGGGAGTTCTATCCACTAGTTCGGTATTAGGTAGCAATTTTAACCAGAATAGGGGTTTGTTTTGGGGCGCTTACCTTTCTGGGTGCCTGTTCCGGTCGATGGCAGACATAGAATGCTTCCAACTACACGGGGGCTTCTATAGGCCATTGCTCCCCTTGCCTCTCTGAGGGGGCCCGGTTCTGGCCGTGGTCCCCGGTAGGCCTAAGAACTCCATACACATGACTGATGCCAAAGTCTGACATTAGCATATCAGCCTGGGATAGCTCCGGGGAGCCTCCGGGACTCACCCAGAAAATGGCGTTTCATTACATTCAACGCTGGTTTTTTTGCAGTAATATTATTCAATAGTGTGTATTGTAATATATTTATATAATAAAAGTGGTTAATAATCGCTATACTCAAAAGTATGATGTGCATATTAGTGATTCAATTATTATGTTTATAAAACAATAAACAAATAGTTTTGCTGCTATTACACTCTATACACAGGTTATATGTAAGTATTGGCATGTTTTGGTCACCATACCGAACCACTAAGTTGGTATTGAGAGTCGAAAAGCAACGAGGAGTTACCGCCACACACCAGCCAGCCACTCGCTGCCACTCCCTCAACACACTCACTAAACTTTCTCCCCCAACAATACCAGTTGTGGTGTTATTACACTATATACAGACGTTATATATAAGTATGTGTATATTTTGTTCACCACAACTGTACAGCTAAGCTGATATAGTTAGTTCAGGCACTAAGAGTCGTCGCTATACACAGATGGCGGCTGGCGGCTCCCTCACTCTTTCAAAGTCACACGCACTAATCTTACTCCCCAACAATACCTTTTGCAGTGTTATTACCCTATATACACATATTATATATAAATATCTACATGTTTTATGCACCGTAACTGTACACCTAAGCTTGTAGAGCCCCCAAAGAGCATAGTGGCCACCCTCTAAACAGCTAGAGAAATCGTGCAGACGACGTCACCTCCGTCACCCACATGGCTCCTCCCAGCATAATCCTTTTGCTGTTATTACACTAATACACACATTATATATAAGTATCTACATTTGTGTTCACCATAGAGAACCACTGACCTGGTATGGTGAACGCAAACAATAACAGGTGGCCACACAGTCAGTAAACGATGCTGTCTCCCTCCGTCTCTCAGCATCACTCCTCACACAGCGCTAATTATTACAACAATCCTGCTATTATCACAACCCCGGTTATTTATATCACAGTCATTGGTCATCTGTAATATTGTCATCGCTAAATAATAACAATTATATATTTATTTTGACATTTTTCGGCGATGCTGTGGTCACAAGCTGAACATCAATGCTGTTCGCTCATGCTGCGTGCGCCGGCCTTGGTTGCTCCAACAGTACTGTGCCTCTCACACCTGAGAATATTGCCCACGATTTTTTTTTAAAATGGCATCTGTTTACAAGAGCCCTGAGGAAGCTACTGTGAACCCCGTGTAGCCGCGGGCCATTTGAATCAGGCCTGGCATGGCGTATATATACGCCATGCGCACCATGGGACATGTTACTCAGGGCGTATATATACGCCATGCACAGTTTAAGGGTTAAATCTATGACCTCTTGTTCTTGAAGTTCCGAGTCTCAGGAATTCTTCCCTATCAATTTTATCTATTCCTGTTACTATTTTGAACGTAGTGATCATATCGCCTCTTTTTCTTCTATCTTCTAGTTTTGGCATGTTTAATGCTTCCAATCTCTCCTCGTAGCTCTTGTCCTTCAGTTCTGGGAGCCACTTAGTGGCATGTCGTTGCACCTTTTCCAGTTTGTTGATGTGCTTCTTAAGATATGGGCACCATACAACCACTGCATATTCCAGCTTTGGTCTAATAAAAGTCGTGAACAATTTCTTTAGTATTTCTCCATCCATATATTTAAAAGCAATTCTAAGGTTAGAAAGTGTAGCATAGGCTCCTCGCACAATGTTCTTAATGTGGTCCTCAGGTGACATTTTTCTATCTAAAACCACCCCTAGATCCTTTTCTTTATCAGAATTCTTTAAAGATTTCTCACATAATTTATAGGTTGTGTGGGGTCTATGTTCTCCAATTCCACATTCCATAACATGGCATTTATTCACATTAAATTCCATTTGCCAAGTGTTGCTCCATATACTTATTTTGTCCAGGTCTTCTTGAAGGGCATGACAATCATCTAAGTTTCTTATCTTCCCTATTATCTTAGCATCATCAGCAAACATGTTCATGTAATTGTGTATTCCCACTGGTAGATCGTTTATGTAGACAATGAACATTGCCGGTGCAAGAACTGAACCCTGTGGTACTCCACTTGTGACATTTCTCCATTCCGATACATTGCCTCTGATTACTGCCCTCATTTTTCTATCAGTCAGAAAATTTATCATCCATGTTAGAAGCTTACCTGTCACCCCTCGAATATTTTCTAGTTTCCAGAACAACCTCTTATGTGGAACTCTGTCGAAAGCCTTTTTTAGGTCCAGATAGATGCAGTCAACCCAACCGTCTCTTTCCTGTAATATCTCTGTGGCTCGATCATAGAAACTGAGTAAATTCGATACACAGGATCTTCCAGATCGAAAACCATACTGTCTGTCTGATATTATATCATTTCTCACCAGGTGTTCTACCCATTTAGTTTTGATTAGCTTTTCCAATACTTTCACTATTACACTTGTCAATGATACAGGTCTATAATTGAGGGGGTCTTCCCTGCTGCCACTTTTGTAGATTGGAACTATGTTAGCCTGTTTCCACCCGTCTGCTACGATTCCTGTACACAGGGATGCCTGAAAGATCAGGTGAAGTGGAATGCTGAGCTCAGATGCACATTCTCTCAGAACCCATGGTGAAACGCCATCTGGGCCAGCTGCTTTGTTCTTCTTTGTTCTTCAGTGTAATGAAGGGGCTGTGTGGACGATCGGCGCGACGGAGTTAGTGACGTTTGCTTGTTTTACTTTGAGAGTTCTGCCTCCCTGTTTTGGTTTTTGGTAGCAATTTACCATGTGGGGTTTGTTTTGTTACACCTACCTCTCTGGGTGCCAAACCCTGGTCGATGGCAGACATCGAATGCTTCCTAACACACGAGGGTTAACATAAGCCATTGCTCCTCGTACCTCTCTGTGGGGGCCAGGTTCTGGCTCATGGTCCCCAGTGGGCAAGAATTACATCGACTGAGGCCACGGTCTAATGGACACATCGACTGAGGCCACGGTCTAATGGACACATGTCAGCCCGGTATGTTCTGGGGAGCCTCCGAGGCTCACCCAAATAATGGCGTTTCATTACATTCAACGCTGGTTTTTTCCGAGTGAATAAAAAGTTATAATGAATGCATATAATTATTTTGGTCACCTTTGCTCTCTATGAATTTCAGTATGATTTAAGTAATCCTTAATTATTATATTTAAAGAATTTGTCCACAAAGTATATATGCAGCCAATTGACCTTCTTGGCTCAAAAACTATTTTCCAAATTTTTCTTCAGTACTGAGTATATCTGGAAACTGGTTTTTAAATGATCACAGGTCTTTGGCTGCTTTTTGTTTGTTTCATACCTACCTTATGTTGATTTTGATTACTTTGCATTGATTTCAGGTATCAACGTCCCACAGCCTGGTCTCTGACCAGGTCTTCTGCCAAACAAAATTACTGTATAAACTTTTTATAACTTTAGGCATCTCTGGGGGAGCCTCTTGGTGGCTCCCTAAAGCTAGCTTGTTATGATGGCTTCCCACGACTGGATCACATCAGTCATACGAGTCTGGTTTGGCCTCCCAGGAATCAGAGCCAGAACCTGGTCACCCTCCCCCCAGAGGTGCAGAGCGGGGGAGTATTACAATCATTCTCACTGGGAAAGCATGCAGGAAGGAAGGAAAGCAATAGAGACAGCTGCATGTTTCATAAAACTAAGCGCTGAAACAGCAAAATGACTGCGAATGACTTACTCGAAACAAATGGTTCACTCAAAACTAACTCAAACCACTTTGTTTACCAAAGAGAATGTTTTTTATATTTTTTTGGCATCTTTACTTCCTTAGCTTGAATCTATGCCATCTTGCTTTTGAAGTTGCAGTTTTCAAGAATTCCTCGTCATTTTTTTTTTATTCCTGTTACTGTTTTGTATGTAGTTATCGTATCTATACTTTTTCATCTACCTTCCAGCTTTGGCAAATTTAACACTTAAAGCCTCTCCTCATAGCGGTTGTTTTTCAGTTCCAGAAGCCATTTATTTGCATATCTTTGCACTTTTTTCCAGTTCTGATGTGCTTCTTGAGATATGGACACATACAACTGCAGCACATGGTTGAGCAGATGTGCGGGAGCCTGAACTTTGCTTATGTGGTGTTTCCCCTAGGCAGAGTTTGGTTCTGGATGGTTCTTCATATTCTGCTTATTTCACTAATGCCTTTCTCTTTGGGCATTTTGGGGTTCAGTTCTGTGGTGCCATCCTTTGCCATTGCTTGGTGTGTTCATGGATGCCTCAGCTATGGGTTGGGCTTCTGCAGTGTTGGGCATACAGGATGGTGTATGAGTTTACTGCTGTGTGGCAAGTTCTTCATTGGACTCATCTTCCTTTAGGCTATATCCTCTGGCTCCATTCTGCAAGCTCCCAAGTGCTTCATTCTCTGAACTGCAGGGAAGGTTGCTTCAGTCCTTTTCCCCTTGGAACTGGACTTTGTGTAGCGTGGCTTTTGGTTCTTCAGGGTTTAGTTCTATGTGCAACTTACGTGCAGGGGTGAGTTCAGTGTTCTTACAGATGGAATATCTTGCTTTCATCTCATTACCATGGAATGGACTGTCAACTTTGCATCCTTCCAGTGGCTTTGCAAGATGCTTGGTTGCCTCAAGGTGAATCTCTTCACATCGGCATGGAACTCCTTTGTAGCTCCATTCACTCAAAACACAAGGCTCCCTCGGTGGATGCCTTTCATCTGATCGAGATGGGAGGTTCATCTACCTCTTTTCCCCAGGTCAGTTATTGCTCTCAGTAGGATGTTGTCCAGACTGGAGTCGTACTCAGGCAAAGTGATCCTTCTGGCTCGGCTTTGGTTTCTAGCTCGTCTGTCTCAATATCTAAACCTAGGCATTTTTCTTCAGCTCCATCTCTTTTGGCAGATTGGTCCGGCGACATACCTTGCTGATTTGACCCCCTTTGCACTACACATCGAGATTTTAACTGTTGTGCAGGTGGCCAAGTTGTTGGTGCTCCACTTGTGTCTTCCTTTATGGTGACAGTATGAAGTTTCTTGGAACATCTTTTGCCTCTGTCTCTGTCATCTTCCTTCGTTGTCAGTTCTGGTGGTCCTGTCATATTTTATTATGGTTGTGTATTGGCATCTTATGCCTAATACTGTTGCCTCTTATTGTTTGGATTTGGCAGAGCTGCTGTTGCTTGCGATCAGCATTGACATGTTCTAGGTGCCATTTTGCAAGTTATCTCAGCTTTATTTTGCATCTGGCCTGCTCATGCTCTTCCTGAGTCATCTTGGTTCCTTGTTAAGGTGCTGGTGTTTCTTTCTTCCCATTGGTTCATGGTTGTCCCTTCAGTCTGGGATGTTTTTCTTATGGCAGAGTTATTTGTGGCTCTCACCTCATGTTACAGGATTGGGAAGCTTCATGCTCTCCTCCAGAAACAGGAGTTCTGTTTTTTCAGCCCTGGTTACCTTGAGAGGATTTAGGGGCTTAGTGTCCCCGCGGCCCGGTCGTTGACCAGGCCTCCTGGATGAAGAAAATATATCTTGGTTTCTGGAGCGGTCCTTTGGTGATTGACGCTTTGTTGATCTGGCCAGGGTGTATCATTTTGTTGTGTCCAATAGTGGCAGTTCGCTGCTTACTTTGTTGGTTGATTGGCTTTCCTTGGTCCACTCTTTGAAGATGTATTATCCACAGTGTAAATAAAACTGGCCAGCCTGCAGTCTACCCCTCAGCTCATGATCTTTGCAGATTCACAGCTTTGGCAATGCTTTCTCTGACAGGTTGTGAGCCAATTTTGGGGCTCGGAGATTTGGGGATCTCTTTGGGTCCTTGCAACTTTTGTAGTTACTGTTCTCGCCCTTCCCTGGTAAGTCCCATATCTTCCTTCCTCTCTGTGAATAGTTAGCTTCAGGGAGACACCAAAGGGCTTCCCCCAGATAACAAGTGAAGAATGTAATGAATGTAATGCCTCTTTCTGGTAAAGCCCCAGCAGCTCTCTTAACTCCCACCACCCCCACAACCAGGTTCACCACTTGTGTATCAGCATAACTAATATGGGACCAGCTGGTTTGCATCTGTTTACGCAAAGAGGTTCGAGCTAGTTTTGAGTGAACCATTTGTTTTGAATTTTGCAGAGTTTAACGTTTGCAGAGTTATTTTGGCTATTTTGGTGCCACATTTTCTATGAATCTTGCAGTCAGTATTGTTATCTATATTGCTTTGCTTCCTTTTTATATGCTTTTCTAGTGTAGGTGATCTTAACAATCTCCAGCTGTCTGTGCCCCTGTGAGGGGGTTCTTGTCCCTGGTCTGTCAAATGACTAATGTGACTGATGTGACCAAGTAGTAGGAAGCCTTCTCAGCGAAATAGCTTCAGGGAGTCATCGGATTCTTCCAGAAAGAAACATTTCCTTACATTCATCACTTTTCTGGGGGGAGCCCCGTCGGCTCCCCGGAGCTATCCCAGGCTGATATGCTAATGTCAGACTTTGGCATCAGTCATGTGTATAGAGTTCTTAGGCCTACCGGGGACCACGGCCAGAACCGGGCCCCCTCAGAGAGGCAAGGGGAGCAATGGCCTATAGAAGCCCCCGTGTAGTTGGAAGCATTCTATGTCTGCCATCGACCGGAACAGGCACCCAGAAAGGTAAGCGCCCCAAAACAAACCCCTATTCTGGTTAAAATTGCTACCTAAAACCGAACTAGTGGATAGAACTCCCCAACCGAAAACAAGCAAACTAGTGTGACGTCACACACTGCCGCGCCGCTGTCTGCGCAGCTCCCCCCTCCCCGGGAGGGGGAAGGGGGAGCCCCAGACCCTCCGCGCCGGCTACCCACACCTCAGTTCTTGAGGCTGATGCTATAGGCGATGGTCGTGTGCTCTGGCTCCGGTGTCGCTACTGCACTGTGCTTTGAGTGTGGTGTTAGTTTTGTGGGTGCGAGAGCCAGGAGTTATCTTCAGTACTCGGGCTGCATGCGCCTAGGGCTGCCTTCCCTAGGTGCCCTGTAAGTACTGCCCTTGGGGCTTGGGGCCACCTTCCACAGGCTCCTCGGGGTCTGACTCTGCTGGTCCGTTTTACCTTTCGGTTTTTCGGCTGCCTGTTGGGCTCTTGGGTGTTCTGTTCTCCCTTGTTACCGGCAGGTAAGAGGCAGTTTGCACTGGTAGGGGCGCAGGGTGCTGCTCAGCTTGTAATTCCCGACATCGCGGCCGGCTCTGTTCCTTGGGGTTCGCTGTCCTCTTGCGGGGTTTTGTTTTTCTTTTTGTTTTTGCCTGGTGGGGGGTTCTGTCATTTTATTCAGTTTGTTTTTGCCCTTCCACTGTTCTCCTCGGTGGCGCCCCCTGCTAGGTCCCCGTGAGTGTACACGTCCCTGGGGTTCAGCTTTAGAAGTTTGCTTGGTAGTTTTGGGCGCCGGTTTGCAGCACCCTGCCTGGGACTACCTGAGCGTGAGTCCTCTTAAAGTAAACGCTCAGGACCCTGGGAATCCCCTAGGGGGCGCGTGGGTCCGATGGATGTGACCCCGGGGTCCCCACTCGCTGTGTGCGAGTTTGAGGGTTGCTCGGTCCCCTTGTCTCAGGGTGACCGTCATTGTTTTTGCCTCTGCCACGCTGCCTGTTGGGTCGGTGATACTTTCGACCCTGAGTCCTGTGAGTGTTGCTGCTTGCTTGTGACTCAATTTACCCAATCCTCTGATGATTCTATTCGGGTACAGGCGGCACGTGCGTTGCAGTCTAGGTTTCGTCTGTTGCAACGTGCTCGGTTGGTTGCTTCCCCGGATGCCCCGGGGCTGCCCCGCTTTGCTTTTCGAGACCCGGACTTGGGGGTGGGGGTCGCTTCGATCCTGGTTCAGTCCGCACCTCCTCGTCCTTCCCCTTCTGTTCGTTCTGGTCCCCCGCCCCTGCTTCCGGCCCCGAAGCGTCTGAGGGTTTCGGGGTCGGAGCAGGGGTTACTTGATCTCGAGACTCGGGCAGCTTCGGGGGTTGCCCCTTCCGGGGGGGGTGGCAGAGGCATTCGAGTCTTGTCTCCCGGCCGAAGCTTCAGGGTCTGACCAGTGGGCCCCCCTTCCTCCAGCTTTTCCGGCTGCTCCGTCCTTGTCTTGTGGGGTCGGGGCTTGGGGAGAGGACTCGGCCTCGGGTCCTGTGGTGACGGACCTCGAGGCTGGGGAGGGGCTGACTTGGGGGCCTTGGGCCCCGCTGGACCCCGCCTGGGTTTTTCTTCCCACTGAGCGGGACTTATTGTTACAAGGAGTGGGGTTTTCTCTTCCCCCCTCTGCGTACGAGTTGGATTTGGTGTCGGCCCCTTCCCGGGTACGGTTCCGTGTTCCCCCGGGTACGTCGGTTCCGTCCTTCCGGAGGTTTTCGGCTTATCGCATCCAACCTGGTGTGGTGCGAGCGGCCTTTGCAGCTTACCTCCTGTGTGACCCGGATTATGCCTTGGAAATGGATCCGTCCACGTTCAGGTTTGGGACTTCGTTCCCTTTCTGGCTCCGTTACGAGGTTCCAGAGTCGTCCTGGCTAGCAGACTGCCCCTTGTTTGGTCTGGATTCCTGGCATTCTTTCTGTCGTTCCCGCACGCTGGAGTGGCGGGAAGCTTCCACGGTGCTTCAGGTTTTCCTGGGGGGTGAACTTGAGTACCTGATTGAGTGCTTGTTTGCCCCTGCCCTTCCCCGCGATGTGGGCGTTATTCAGCTCCATGTGCAGGTTCCCTCCCTTTCGGCGGCGCTCGTGGCGGAGGACTTGCGCGCTCGGGGCCTTTTGTGTTCGGCCTTGCGGTTCTTTTCCCTCCTGGAGCTGTCTTCGGATTGGCTCGTGGAGGATGTGGGGACGCTTGGGTCAGTCCCGGGGTCCGGCACCTTGTCCTCGGCTGCGCGTTCGTCGGCTGCCTTGTTGAAGCTGTTCACGCCGATTTTGCGGGATGCGGTTTCCCTGTTCTATGCTTCCCGTCTCGCGTGTCGGCAGGCGGTGCTGGGTTCCTCCGTGGAATCTGCTTGGGCTCTGGCTCTTAGGCGTTCTTCACCTTTTTGTCCTCTCCTGTTTGGGGAGTCGGCTGTGGCGCAGTTTATTCAGGCTGCGTCGGCGGCTTGTCGTCCGATGTCGGACTTGTTGGTTTTCCGGGGGTCCCGGGGTGGGTCTTCCCGGAAAGGTCGTGCCAGGGCTCGGGGTTCCTCTCGCCGTGGTAGGCCTCTGGTGTCAGGTTTGGGGTTGGCTCCTCCTGCGGACCCTCCCTCGTCTGGTCGGCGCGGTGTTCGCGCTGTGCGGGGTTCTGGGTCTCGTAAGGGTCGCCGGCCCTTTCGCGGTTTGCCCCTTTGACGGGGCGATGGGGGGGCGGCTTGCGCTGTTCGCCCGCGCCTGGTCCCACGATTCGTGGGCCTTTCGGGTCGTGTCTCGCGGCCTGCGGTGGCGTTGGGTGGCCCATCCCCCCTTTGGGGGGTCGGGGCTGGCAGGGCAGGCTTCTTCCCCTGCGCTCTGTCGAGTCGTCTTGGAGTGGGTACGCTTGGGCGTCGTCGAAACGACGTCGTCCCTCAGATGGGTTTCCCGTCTGTTTCCGGTTCCGAAACGGGACTGCGCGGACCTGCGGTTCATTCTGGACTTGTCCCGTCTGAACCCCTGGGTTCATTGCCCCTCCTTTCGGATGACTACGCTGTCTCAGGTTCGGCTCCTCTTGGAGCCGGGAGCTTGGATGGTGTCCCTGGACCTCCGGGACGCTTATTGGCATGTCCCGATTCATCCGCGGTTCAGGGACTGGCTCGGTTTTGTAGTGGGGCGTCTGAGTTACCGCTTTCGTTGTCTCCCGTTCGGGTTGAACCTGGCACCTCGCGTGTTCACACGCCTTACACGGGTTGTGGTGGCTCGTTTGCGTCTCCTAGGTGTTCGGGTGTTGGCCTACCTCGACGACTGGCTGGTTTGGGCTCCCAGCCAGTCAGCTTGCTTGCTAGCCAGGGATTTTGTTCTTTCCCAGCTCGCCGGGTTCGGGTTCTTGGTGAACTGGAGGAAGTCCCATCTGGTTCCCTCTCAGGTTCGGACTTGGCTGGGTCTCGTGTGGGACTCTCGAACCGCCTCCTTGTCTCTCCCTCCGGAGTCTCTCCTGCGGCTGCGGTCCCGCCTTCGTCTGTTTCGGGAGGGCCCTCGGGTCACCCGGCGGTTGCTCGAGGGGCTGTGCGGGAGCCTGAACTTCGCGATGGTGGTCTACCCGCCGGGTCGGGTTTGGCTTCGACGGCTGTTCTGGTTCCTTCGGGGTTCCCCCTTCCGCCTCTCTCGCGATCGCAGAGTTCGACCCCCGGGGGACTTGCGTCGGTTGCTGCGTCACCGGCTTCCTCTTCGGGTTTTTCGGGGTTCAGTGCCTTGGCGCCTACCCGAGCCCTCGCTCGATGTGTACACGGATGCGTCGTCTCTCGGCTGGGGTTTTGTGACCAGTGCTCACCAGGCCGGCCAGGGGCGTTGGGATCCGTCCTTCCGTCGAGCTCACAGTACGGTGCGGGAGTTCGCGGCAGTGTGGTTTGCTCTGGGGAGGATTCGGGTGGCCCGCGGATCGACGATTCGGCTCCATTCGGACTGCTCTCCGGTGGTTCATTGCCTGAACCGCGGGGGTTCGATGCGGTCCTTGTCTCTTTGGGGTTCGTCGCTTCGGGTGACTCGTCTGCTGAGTTCTCGGGGTTTGGCTCTCCTGGCGGTTCACGTACGGGGCGTGTCCAACGTCTTGGCCGACGCCCTGTCTCGCTTCGTTCCCCTCTCCACGGAGTGGACGGTCGACGACGAGTCCTTCCGTTGGCTTTGCCAGACGTTCGGGCGCCCCGAGGTGGACCTCTTCGCGTCGGCGTGGTCGCGGCGTCTTCCAGTTTATACGGCGCCCTTCCCCGATTGCGAGGCCGTCGGGGTCGATGCTTTTCGGCTCGACTGGTCGAGGTGGGGGTTCCTGTACCTCTTTCCCCCGGTTCGGCTGTTGCTCCAGGTCCTGACTCGCTTAGAGACTTACCGGGGGTGAGTTGTCCTTCTGGCCCCTTGGTGGCCGGCCCAGCCTTGGTTTCAGGCGCTGGTTGCTCGGTGTCCGAACCCGAGGGTTTTCCCACGGCTCCGCCTCTTTCAGCAGATCGGGCCGGTACGTCACGTAGCTGGTTCGATCTTCTCCTCGAGTCTTCGCGTATGGTTTTTTTGACTCGAGTCTATCATCATCTCTATGGTGATCAGGTGGCCTCCTTGTTGGTGTCCCACCTGAGGGCTTCTTCTCGGCGGCAGTATGAAGTTTCCTGGCGGTCCTTCCGTTTCTTTTTGCGTCTTCGTCGTGTTAGCTCCTTGTCTGTTCGGGTGGTCTTGTCCTTCCTCTCGTGGTTGTTTCAGGACCGTCATCTTATGCCTAACACTGTCGCTTCGTATCGTGCGGCGCTGGCGGAGCCGCTTCAGCTTGCTTTCGGTATCGATGTTACGTCTGCGCCGTTTCGCAAGCTGTCTCGTGCATTGTTTCACCTCCGGCCTGCTCATGCGTCGCCTGAGCCGTCCTGGTCTTTGGACAGAGTGCTCGCTTTCCTTTCATCTCCTCATTTCGTTGTGGCCCCTTCGGTCCAGGATTGTTTTTCCAAGGCACTTTTCTTGTTGGCTTTGGCCTCTGGGGGTCGGGTAGGGGAGCTTCATGCTCTCCTCCGGCGCAGGGGTTTCTGCTCTTTTGGTCGTGGTGATAGTTTTGTTCGTTTGCAGCCGTCTCCTTCTTTTCTGGCGAAGAATGAGACTGCTGCGTTCCGGAGGGGTCCATGGGTGGTTGATGCTTGGTTGGTCAGGCCGGGGGTGCATCATGTTTTGTGTCCGGTTGCGGCGCTTCGCCGTTATTTGCGCGCCACAGCTTCTGTGTCCGGGGACGCACTGTGGGTTGATCCGGTTTCCCTTCTTCCCTGTTCGCGGGTTCGGGTCTCTCAGGTCGTCCGCAGGGTTATTAGGTCCAGCCAGCCTGCGGTCTATCCCCGTGCCCATGACGTTCGTAAGTTCGCGGCTCTTGCTGCCGTCTTTGGGAATATGTCTTGGTCTGATATTCGGGCGCGGGGATTTTGGCGGTCGAACAGGGTCCTGGCTGCTCGTTACCTTGTGAATGTCCCTGGGCCTCGTCGGGCCTGTGTTGCTTTGGGTCGGCGGTTGCAGCCAGTTGTCTCGGCTTCGAGTTGAGGGGTGAGCGACGACCGCCTCCCGGGTAAGTCCCTCTTTTTCTGTCTGTGGGTAGTTAGCTCCGGGGAGCCGACCGGGCTCCCCCCAGAAAACCAGCGTTGAATGTAATGAAACGCCATTTTCTGGGTGAGTCCCGGAGGCTCCCCGGCATCCCTCCCTCCCTCCGGTCGGCGTTTTTTCGCGTTTTTGACATCCAGCCTCAAGAACTGAGGTGTTGGTAGCCGGCGCGGGGGGTCTGGGGCTCCCCCTTCCCCCTCCCGGGGAGGGGGGAGCTGCGCAGACAGCGGCGCGGCAGTGTGTGACGTCACACTAGTTTGCTTGTTTTCGGTTGGGGAGTTCTATCCACTAGTTCGGTTTTAGGTAGCAATTTTAACCAGAATAGGGGTTTGTTTTGGGGCGCTTACCTTTCTGGGTGCCTGTTCCGGTCGATGGCAGACATAGAATGCTTCCAACTACACGGGGGCTTCTATAGGGCATTGCTCCCCTTGCCTCTCTGAGGGGGCCCGGTTCTGGCCTTGGTCCCCGGTAGGCCTAAGAACTCCATACACATGACTGATGCCAAAGTCTGACATTAGCATATCAGCCTGGGATAGCTCCGGGGAGCCTCCGGGACTCACCCAGAAAATGGCGTTTCATTACATTCAACGCTGGTTTTTTATATTTCATAGATTGTTTTGTTTTGTGTACTTATGTAGAGTGTGTGACATATGATGGCATCATCATGGGAGAGCTTCATAGCAGCCTCAACATCAGCTGCTCCAGCTCACACCAGTGTCTCTGCCACACCCAGTGTAGCTGCATCACCTGGAGGTGGACCAGCAACGCTACCAGTAGTGGCCCCGCCCCAGCAGAGCTTCTCTCCTACAGACAACCAGCAACACCAGTCACCCCAGCCCTCCCTCCCACACTTCCAGTACCAGACACAGCCCCACCCTAGTCAACCTCCTTACCAGGGCATCAGGGTCACTATACCACAACAGGTCAGTAATGATTGAGTACCCTTAACTTGGAATTATGCTCATCAATATTTTATTGATATAAAAGCATGAACACAGAATAATAAATGTGATACCCGTATATACCAGTTTTGAATTGCATTGATACCTACTTCATGGGGTTCTAGGAGTTCTACTCTCCAAGCCCAGCCCGAGGTCAGGCTTGACTTGTGAGACTTTGGTCCAACAGGCTCTTGCTTGGTATTGTTGCCGATTTCATTTTACATACTTTTTCTGCAGGAAGCCTCGTCAGCTCCCTCAAGCTATCACACTGATTTAGTGCCATCAGTCATGGAATTCTATTGACCTACCGGGGACCACGAGTCAGAACCTGGCCCTGTCAGAGATGGGCAGAGAGCAATGCCCTATGAACACTTGACATTTAGAGTTAATCATAATTGCCACCTCTAGGAAAGGCACCCAGATAAATTGGCAAACCAAAACAGACTACTCCATGGTTAAAACAAGTTTGCAGCCCCAAAATTGCCAAAAGATCTTCCCCAACAATGAAAACAAACAATAAAAATTTTGTGAAACATGCACACTAATTTACTCAACCTCACTCCCCATTTGGGGGAGGAGTAAAATTATCTGAGTCAGCTGGCCTGTCCTGCATGCAGTTCTATTCTGATGGTGTCTGGTCGCTATCGTGTTGTTCTGACTGTGGTCTCCCATTTTTTGAGTTGTGTTTTGCCTCAGAGGATGCTTTTTAATGCGTTCGTGTAGTGTGAGCCAGGAATTTACTGTATTTGAAGCTGCAAGTGTTCAGGGTTATCTTCCCTGTGCCTTCTTTAAGTGCCACCCTTTCGCAGTCAGGGTTGTCTTCCCTTGGGTATTTGGGACACACCCCTTAAAGAGCTTCCTCGCTTGGGATGATGCTTACCCCTTGAAGTAAGCCAGTGGCCTGTGATATTCTTCCCTCAGGTTGGGAGTGTTTTTATTTCCCAGGGCCCTTAGCTTTTAACCCTTAAACTGCGCATGGCGTATATACACGCCATGAGTAAGATGTCCCACAGTGCGCATGGCGTATATACACGCCATGAGTAAGATGTCCCACAGTGCGCATGGTGCATATATACGCCATAGGGTGCCAAGCACGATTCAAATGGCCCGCTGCTACACGGGGTTCACATTAGCTTCCTCAGGGCTCTTGTAAACAGATGCCATGTTTAAAAAAAATTGTGGGCAATATTCTTGTGTGAGAGGCACAGTACTGTTGGAACAACCACGGCTGGCACATGCAGCATGAGCAAACAACATTGCTGTTTAGCTTGTGACCACAGCATCGCCGAAAAATGTCAAAATAAATATATAACTGCTATTATTTAGCGATGATGGTATTACAGATGATCCCTGAGTGTGATAAAAATGACCAGGATTGTGATAATAGCAGCATTGTTGTGATAATTAACTCTGTGGGAGGAGTGATGCTGAGGGATGGAGGGAGATAGCATCGTTTACTGACTGTGTGGCCACCTGTTATTGACTGCATTCACCATACCAGCTCAGTGGTTCTCTATGGTGAACACAAATTTTGATACTTACATATAATGTGTGTATTAGTGTAATAACAGCAAAAGGATTATGTTGGGTGGAGCCATTTGGGTGACGGAGGTGGCGTCGTCTGCATGACTTGTCTGGCTGTGTGAGGGTGGCCACTATGCTCTTTGGTAATCCTACAAGCTTAGGTGTACAGTTAGAGTGCATAGAACATGTAGATATTTATATATAATGTGTGTATATAGTGTAATAACACCACAAACGGTATTGTTGGGGGAGAAAGTTTAGTGCGTGTGAACTTGAATGAGTGAAGGAGCCGCCAGCTGACTGTATGTAGCGAAGTCTCTTAGTGCCTGAACTAACTATATCACCTTTGTTGTACAGTTGTGTTGAACAAAACATCTAGATACTTATATATAACGTCTGTATATATTGAATAAAATAAAAAACAGGATCTATCTTGAGGTTATCTTGAGATGATTTCGAGGCTTTTTAGTGTCCCTGCAGTCTGGTCCTCGACCAGGCCTCCACCCCCAGGAAGCAGCCCGTGACAGCTGACTAACACCCAGGTACCTATTTTACTGCTAGGTAACAGGGGCATAGGGTGAAAGAAACTCTGCCCATTGTTTCTCGCCG
The DNA here is from genome assembly GCF_040958095.1 of Procambarus clarkii. NCBI lineage: Eukaryota > Metazoa > Arthropoda > Malacostraca > Decapoda > Cambaridae > Procambarus > Procambarus clarkii. Next base: position 3,904,924 of record NC_091162.1, on the reverse strand, counting down.
GCGCCCGGGATCGAACCCGGGACCACAGGATCACAAGTCCAGTGTGCTGTCCGCTCGGCTGACCGGCTCCCTATGGTGGGAGGAGAAAGTGGGCGAGTGAGGCGTTGTTGAGGGAGTGGCAACGAGTGGCTGACTGGTGTGTGGCGGTCACTCCTTGTTGCTTTTCGACTCTCAGTACCAACTAAGTGGTTCGTTATGGTGAACAAAACACGCAGATAGTTATAAACAATCTGTGTATAGAGTGTAATAACAGCAAAACTATTTGTGTATTGTTTTATGAACATAATAATTGAATCACTAATATGCACACCATATTTTGAGTATAGCGATGATTCCTCCCTTTTATTATATAAATATACATTATCACAATACACACTATTGAATAATATTACAGTACATCCTCGATTCAATGTACTATATGGGACCAACCCCAGTGTGTTGGAGCATTGGATGCGTTGCAAGAGGTGACCTTCAGAAGGCATTTGCGTCAGTGTCTTTTTTTTATTGTACTCAATAAAAATGCATTATCATATTATATACTGTACCTATATAATATTACCCTACTAAAAAATACTGTGTTAAATTTGTTATTTACCGTATTGTTTGAATTATGTTCATCTTGAAGTCTCATGGAGTTGTGAATGCTCTACAGTAAATACGTGCTGCAGTGCATTATGCCGTTAGCACTGTGTTGATTAAAAGTAGTTCTGCTGTATGTTGAGTACTACCATACAGTTTATGAAAACTATTGTACACTAAAATTACTGTAACTTTAATTTTAACACTGTGTACACTTGAATTTAACACTTGTTCTAACTGTTCACGCCACACACGATGTTTTTAGATGTTTGCATCTGCTTTGCTGGTGCTCGCTGCTGCTGTGGCTTCAGCTGCTTCTGAGCTGGTGCTGGCTGATGTTCTACCAGTGTTGGGTACAGCTGTGCTCATGTTGGGTACGGCTGTTCTCGTGCTGTGTACGGCTGTGCTCGTGCTGGGTACGGCTGTGCTCGTGCTGGGTACGGCTGTTCTCGTGCTGGGTACGGCTGTTCTCGTGCTGGTTGATTTTCTGCTACAAGTTCTTGCAAAATATTGCTTCATTTTTGGCATTAATAAGGCACTATTAGTAAGCCCCTGAGACATTTTGTTGTATAACAATACAGCTGTAGTTGAAAAATGGTAAATTCCACGATTATTCTTCCACTGGCGGTTAAATACTTTGTCAATCGCAGACAAAGCTAAGGGCACTGGGTGCATACTGTAGGAACGCAGATTAGGTCTATATGTACACCCTACAGTAGGCTGGTGTTTAAGCCAGATCCAGTAACATAAATTTCTCTCAAATATTCGATTTACATCAAATTATATAATTTTGGGTTATATATTTAGTTTAGCAACATTATTACGATAATAAGAGGTATAAAAATACGTATTTTAGAACTGATTTATTAATTTTATTATTTCGAAGCCGTAGGTCACTGAACTATGGCGACAAAATTGAACAAAACAAGCATGGTGTTGTGTGCACACGGATTAGACCTGTCCACTCGCGCTGGACTTGTGAGCTGCCAATAACATGAATAATTTCTCAAATAGCAGATATCTATCATATTACAGTATATTTTTGGTTTTATTTAGTTGAGTTTAATTAGGATAATAAAGCGTTATTAAAACACCAGTTTTAGAAATGATTTATTAATCTGAAACGTTCAAAGTCATGGGTCACTGAACTATGACAACACAGACAAAAGTGGGTGAAACCTCACTGTAAAGTTAGATTTACAGTACAGTATTCCCTTATCTGTCCACCCTCACTCATCTTTTTTCATCACAGAAAATGTATATAAGAAGATTTCAACACATTAGCCAGCTATTCACGCTTCAGCCTTTAAATTAATTTACAAAGACATATGTGCCACAAATCAGTGAACGAAAATCATTGAAACTCAGTCGTTCACTTGTGTGGACCACTCTGGCTGGTGTTTGGTTAATATGCGTCACGTTGTGTGGACCATTCTGGCTGGTGTTTGGTTCATATGGTTCACTTGTTGTGTGGTCCACTTGTGTGATCCAAATTGTCTTATGAAAGAATTATTAATTTTAATCTGTGATAGAATGAGACAGTTTTCCACCACTCTGTGAACTGCGTCCCAACATCGTAAGCTTGTGGACCACTTGTGGTCCACATGTGTGGTCCACTTGTGTGATCCAACTTGTCATATGAAGGAATTATTAATTGTAACCTGTGATGGAATGGGAAAGTTTTCCACCACTCTGTGAAATCTGTCCCAACATCGTAAACTTGTGGACCACTTGTGCGGTCCACTTGTGTGGTCCACTTGTGTGAGCGAACTTGTCATATGAACGAATTGTTAGTTGTAATCTGTGATAGAATGGGAAAGTTTTCCACCAGTCTGTGAACTCTCTCGTGACATCATAAGCAAATCCGAAGGTCCCCCGCTTCAGAGAACCATTGTTCGTCGAACCGGGTGAATAAATCCGGCCTGAAAAGTGTGCGAACTAGCCGGAGATTCATTGAATTGGGGTACGTTGAATCGAGGTTGTACTGTACTGTAAAAAAAAAAAATAAGAAAAAATCAGAGACATCGAAATAATTAGGTAATAATATCTTTGTGGCAATTCCCACTTGTCAGCGCGGGTGACGCTAACCGGCTCTGACGACCGCTCTGTCAACCCCCACTTTCTGTCAACCCCCACTTTTTCCCAAACTTCTTCGGTCTATTGCACCCAAAATATGTCACCTACGATTTTTTTTTTATTTTTCCCCTGCTCGGGGAACACAAATTAATGTTTTTAGAAGATGAAATAATTTTTTTGAATTTTTTTCCTTGCGCACAGGGGTGTAAATCTCCTCCGGACCCCTTAGCAGCTTAAGGGTTAAATCTCCACTAAGGAAAGCCCAGGCAGGGTGCTATGAACCCATTACTGTAACCACGCGATTATCCGGAATTCAAACATCCGGAAAATGTCCTTATACGGCCAAAATCGTGACCGGATAAAGTTATCTCAATATCCGGCCAAAATGGCCATGGGAGCCGGATAAAAGCTGGTTTAGCCGGATAAAAAATCGGAGCCAGTTTACTTGCTGCTGATGTTACACTATCCGGACAGCCGGATAATCATTGACTTGTCCAGATATGAAAGCCATGGGGTGAGCTGTACCGTATTAATCTCGTCTGCCTGTGGCTCAAGACGCATGGTGGAGGAGGGGGGGGGTGTCGGGAGAGAGGGGGAGCGTTGGGAGGGACCACCTGGGGGGATGAGGGGGGGATGGGGAGCGGCCTATACACTACAGCACAGGAATTACCATTAATTTTAGAACAATTCATCATAGCCAAAGTCAAAAGAAATACTTGTAATTATGTAATAAAAAATACCATACAAGTTTCCTAAAAGCAATTTGCACAGGCTGAAGTTTCCTTCAAAAATATATATTTTTTCCTGCTGGCGGCCTACGTAACGTGCCTCCTTGCCCCGACTGGACCCGTCCACGCCTGGTCAAGCCATGTGCTCTCTACCCTCGTGTTACACCACAGTGCCGCGCCATTAGCGAAATATTATTTTAACCCTTTAACTGCGCGGCCTATAAATATGACCCCCCCAGTGCGCAAAAAAAATAAATTCTCTTGAAAAAATTCTTTTGTTTTTTTAAAGTGTCAAAAACCCTTCCCTCAGTATGGGTATGTTAAAAAAATGTTGAACTTGTACTTACTCTGGTTGCTATGGGGTCCGTAAGTTGGCGCGTGACATCATCATTCCCTGTTCGCCCGTGCCGTAAGCTCCCGGGGCCAGTAGGGCACCTCGAGGCGGGGCGCGCGAGTTGCCGCAAATATATTTTTGTTCATTTTGTGCTCACAGTTCCAAATACATTTTATTTGTTTTTACGTGCTAATCCTATGTATAATGAACACGTACCCTATATTATGGCAGTAAAACATTCGTACTGTCTGAGGACACTGTTACGTGCATGACACTTGTGTACAAATATGTTGCACATATTTACTATGTATCATGCTAATTTATGTATATATACAATCTATTTACAGACTATACACTGTCACACACTATATACATTTACCATCAACACATTCAGAACACCGCGAGTGTGAGCAGCCACACCCAGAACAGGCCCTCCCTTACTCCAACATCTTACTCGCCAACATTGCTCCTCCCACCATTATTGTATACCACCAATACTGTTATTGTATTTACTACACTATTTACACATGTTGTATATACCTATCTACATGTTTTATTTACCAGAACTATGCAAGTAAGCCGGTATTGTGTCCAAACAGTACAGTGGCCACCATACACTGCATGACATCACACAGCAGACAGCAGACGACGCCACGATTACGACGTCACCTCCCTCACCAAAATAGCTCCTCACAACATACTCCTGGTGCTGTTATTACACTATTCCACACACACTGTATATACCCATTTACACGTGTGTTCCCCATAGCGAACCACGAAGCTAGTATGGTGAGCAAAACAAGAGTTACTGCCACACAGTGAGGCTACCTCAGTTCTCTCCCTTCCTCCCTCCCTCACCAAAATTCCTTCTTCCTACGCACAATGCTAATTATAACCACAATCCTGGTCACTAATACCTGTAAATGAATAATTGACCACAAGTTTATTTTGAAAAGGAACCTAAAAAGTCGTTTGAAGATTCCTAGATGGACGAAATAATAATGTGGAAGATTCCTAGATGGACGAAATAATAATGTGGTGCTGTGAACATCGTGAACAGCATTGAATCACTGATATTTGAACATTGTACCCAGTCATTATCACACTCGGGCTCTTCTATAATACTATCATGGCTAAATAAAACAGATTATATATATATTTTGACAATATTAGGCGATGCTGTGGTCACATGCTGAACAGCAGTGCTGTGCGCTCATGCTGCGAGCGCCAGCCTTGGTTGCTCACTCACTACTGAGGCTCCCACACCCGGCAGTGTGGACCATGATTTTTTTTTAAAGATGGCGTCTGTTTACAAGAGCCCTGAGGAAGCCGATGTGAACCCCCATGTAGCCGCGGGAGTTTTGAATGGAATGTGAAAAATAAAAACACCCGGAGGCGTGTTGCGCACCCGAAGCCTGGGCCTGCAGGCGCGTTGCGTAGTTAAAGGGTTAAATAACTTTTTTATTTTCATAGTAACATTGAACATTTTTGGCCAAGACTATGTCTGGTAGCAGCATGAATCGTTCTGGAGGTGTTAAGAGGAAGAAGGTTGTCCTAACAATTAAGGACAAGCTACGTGTTATACAACTTTGTGAAAATGGTCGGTTGACTTCAAGTGTTGTCAAGGAATTTAATATAGGCACTAGTACTGTTTCTGATATAAGGAAACAAAAAGAGAAAATTATGAAATACATTACAACCTGTGAAAGTGAAGATGCAAGCACTAGCAGAGGTTGTAGAAAAACTATGAAAACTTCGACGCATGTACAGTTGGATCAGGCCGTGTACAAGTGGTTTGCTCAACACTTTGTCAAGTCAAAAGTACTTTTGGTACTTTTGAGATTCTGTGACAAATTCTTGCTCAATCAACAGATTACAGAACCAACTAGGAACGAAAACACACTAGACTTGTTATTCACAAACAATGATGAACTAATCAGAGACATAACAATCTCAGATACTTCATACTCAGACCATAAGCTCATTGAAGTGCGAACTAGCATAAATAACGGTAGTAGGTCTAAGAGATCCAACAAGCAAGAAGGAATACTCAATCAATTCAATTTTAGAAAATAAGAGGATTGACTGGGAAAAAATAAATGTAGACCTTGCAACCATTCAATGGGAGACGGTCTTAAACGACAAAACTCCCACACAGGGAATAGCTCAACTGACAGCTGAAGCTTACAAGGTCTGCTTGAAGCATGTGCCTGTGAGGAGAGGCAGAAAGAGGACCACTCTAGAAAGAGAACGCAGACGACTGTACAGGAGAAGGAAAAAAATAACGGAAATGCTTTGCCAGACACAACTATCACAAGCAAGGAAAATGAGCCTAAGCAGGGAGATCGAAGAAATAGAACAAACGTTGAAGCGATCATATGAGTCTGAGGAAATGGAATTGGAACAGAAAGCTATACAAGAGATAAGGAAAAATCCGAAATATTTTTTCACATACGCAAAATCAAAAGCCAAAACCTCGACCAGTATTGGACCGTTAATTACAAATGAAGGTACGTACACAGAGGACAACAAAGAGCTTAGTGAAATTCTAAGAAGCCAGTATGAGGCTATATTTAGCACACCAATAAACAACTTGAAAGTTGATGACCCAGACAGCTTCTTTATGAATGACATTCAAGCTGCAGATAATATAACGGATATTACCACAAACTCAGAAGACTTTGAAAGAGAAATTGACAATATGCCTATGCACTCAGCTCCTGGGCCTGACTCATGGAATTCAATATTCATAAAGAAATGTAAATTACCAGTAGCGAGAGCACTCAGCGTAATATGGAGAAAGATCCTGGATACAGGGGAGATACCAGCAGCACTTAAATCTGCAGATATAGCTCCGTTGCACAAGGGGGGGAGTAAAGCCTTGGCAAAAAATTATAGGCCAGTTGCACTAACATCACACATAATAAAAGTGTTTGAAAGAGTGATTAGGAATCAAATTTCTAGTTTTATGAAAAACAATGAATTGCACAATCCAGGACAACGTGGATTTAGAGCGGGAAGATCCTCTCTGTCACAGTTATTCAACCACTATAACAAAATCACAGAAGCCCTAGAAGAAAAGCAAAATGCAGATGTTGTATATACAGACTTTGCAAAGGTGTTCGACAAATGTGACCATGGGGAGATAGCTCACAAAATGAGGTCAATGGGAATAACTTGAAAAGTAGGACACTGGATACTCAATTTCCTGTCGAACAGAACACAAAGAGTAACAGTCAATCAGATAAAATCGTATTCAAGCGATGTTAAAAGCTCTGTACCTCAAGGTACAGTCCTTGCACCACTACTGTTCCTTATTCTCATATCTGATTTAGACAAAAATTCACGTCACAGCTTCGTGTCGTCCTTTGCAGATGACACAAAAATCAGCATGAAAATTACCTCTGCTGAAGACATTGAAAAACTACAAGCAGATATCAACAAAGTTTTCGATTGGACAGCAGAAAATAACATGATGTTTAACAGTGATAAATTTCAGGTACTCAGGTACGGCAAAAATGAGGATCTGAAACATAATACAGGGTACAAAACACAAACCTTCTAGAAAACAGCATGTCAAGGATTTGGGAATAATGATGTCCGACGATCTAACGTTTAGGGAGCATAACCAAGCAAATATCGCATCAGCCAGAAAAATGATCGGATGGATTACGAGAACTTTCAAATCCAGGGATCCCATCACAATGGTTGTACTCTTCAGGTCACTTGTGTTGTCCCGTCTTGAGTACTGCTCAGTACTCACTTCCCCCTTCAGAGCAGGAGAGATTGTTGAAATAGAGGGAATACAGAGAACATATACGGCACGCATAGAAGAGATAAAACACCTAAATTATTGGGATCATCTCAAAGCTCTCCAAATGTACTCTCTAGAAAGGAGACTAGAGAGATACTAAATAATATACACATGGAAAATACTGGAGGGCCAGGTCCCAAATCTACACGGTAAAATAACAACATACTGGAGTGAAAGATATGGAAGAAAATGCAAGATTGAACCAGTGAAGAGCAGAGGTGCCATAGGCACAATCAGAGAGCACTGTATAAACATCAGAGGTCCGCGGTTGTTCAACGTCCTCCCAGCGACTATAAGAAATATTGCCGGAACAACCATGGACATCTTCAAGAGAAAACTGGACTGTTTTCTAAGAGAAGTTCCGGATCAGCCGGGCTGTGGTGGGTATGTGGCCCTGCGGGCCCGCTCCAAGCAACAGCCTGGTGGACCAAACTCTCACAAGTCGAGCCTGGCCTCGGGCCGGGCTTGGGGAGAACAACAACTCCCAGAACCCCATCAAGCAGGTATCAAGCACCGCACAGTTGGTGTGACAATTCGCGGCCCAGAAATACAAAATGCTGCAAGCAGGTTCGCAGCAAGCCTTGCAATAAAGTATTTTGAAGCGAGTGAAGGGTGGGTTGCAAGGTTCAAGGGTAGGCACAATATTGTGAAGAGGAAAATTGTTGGTGAAAAATTTAGTGCAGATGAAAGCAGTGTAGAACCCTTTAAACAAATTAAGAACATACATTTTGGCAAATAATTTATATTCTTATCAAATTTATAATGCTGATGAAACTGGGCTGTATTGGAGGAGTTTACCAGAAAAAACTTTAGCAATGAGGAGTGAGGGTTGTGTGCCAGGCTGTAAGGTCAACAAGGACAGGCTGTCGGCCATGATGTGTGCGAATGCCGACGGCACAGACAGAATCACGTGTGCAGCTGTTGGCAAAGCAAAGAAACCAAGAGCCTTGCAACATTGCATGGATAGACTGCCAGTCAAATATTATAACGCAAAATGCATGGTTTACACAGGAGGACTTTCTTTCCTGGTTTCATGATGTGTTCTGCAGGGAAGTTTGTGCCTATCAAGTTAAGAAACTCAAAGTAAGGCCAAGAGAAGTTCGGGCTTTGCTGCTGCTTGATAATGCGCCTGCCCACCCCAAAATTAAGACCTTAACCTCACATGTTGGCAAGATAACATGTATGGCACTTTCTCCTAATACAACCTCTCTCATCCAGCCTATGGATCAGGGCGTTATCTGTGCCACGAAGAGGTACACCAAAAAGATGCTGAACGAAGTTTTGGTTGTTTTGCCTCTTCCGGAAGATATTGAACTCGGTGTGGATAACAGCTAAAAAAAACTTGAGAATTTGAAGAGCTATACAATCAAGGAAGCCATCTATAACTGGGCCAAGGTGTGGAGTGAAGTAAAGGAATCGACTTCGAAAAATTCCTGGAAAAAACGCCTCATGTCTACGGTCAGAAATGAGGAGGATGAAGAAATGGATTTTGAAGGATTTACAGATAAAATCCATGGAATGTTTAGAAATGCCGGCAAAACCTTAGAGAGATAGGATGTGGTTGATTGGCTTGAAAAAGATGCCAGTGACCCAGGATATGGTGTGATGAGTGAAGACGCAATTCTCCAGTCTATTACTGGTGAGGTCGACGTAGAGATGGAGGATGAAGAAGGCAGTGAAGAACCAACACCAATGACCACAAAATACAGTGTACTCATGACCTATGTTGACGGATTAAAATTTTTTTCATCCAATTGTGCTCATCCAAAAGTTGGAAACATGTATCAGTACTTGAGGCGAACAAAAGAGCTGATCATACAACTGGCCAGTGAACACAGAAGGCAAGCTACACATGATTTTTATATGGTACGAAAATCAAACCAAGCGCCTTCAACAAGTGAAGCGTCACAGGCAAGCCCAGCGCCTTCAACAAGTGAGGCTTCCACAGCTGGCAGTAAAAACTAACTATGAATAATGAACTGTACAGTAATTTTAAGTGTTAATTTTAGTTTTGTGTTAGTATAGGTTATGTAAATTGTCAAGAATTTTTAACTTCAAGATGTGTGGCATCAATCAAGAAGATGAACAACTACAAAGTAAGTTGAGGTTTATAGTTAAATATTCAATAATTATATGTGGCAAGGCAATTCAAATTCTGTTTGTAGTATAAAAATAGTTGGAAATGGTTAGTTTTGGACTTGTAGGTGAAAAAGTACCATTATCCGGAACACGTGATTATCCGGCTGGGGTCCTTCCCATATAGTCCGAATAATCGCATGGAGACAGTACTACTAGTGGGTTCGTAGTACCGTAGCAGTTTGTACTACCATATCAGGGTACTGGAGCCGGTCGGCCGAGCGGACAGCACACTGGACTTGTGATCCTGTGGTCCCGGGTTTGATCCCGGGCGCCGGCAAGAAACAATGGGCAGAGTTTCTTTCACCCCTATGCCCCTGTTACCTAGCAGTAAAAATAGGTACCTGGGTGTTAGTCAGCTGTCACGGGCTGCTTCCTGGGGGTGAAGGCCTGGTCGAGGACCGGGCCGCGGTGACACTAAAGCCCCGAAATCATCTCAAGATAACCTCAAGATATACTATGGCTCCAATATTACCAAACAAACTTCTAAGACTGCACCCCAGGGATGTGGCCGTGCATGGGGTCCTAGCGGGGGTACCACCAATATATATATACAGAGGGTGTGACCCATCGCAAGGGCAGACCTCCCACCCCCCACCAAGGCAAGGAACAAAAAGAAACAAAAAAAAAAAAACGCAAGAGGGCAGCGTACCCAAAGGATGCAGAGCTGGCCTTTATGAGAGATGAAAACTAGCTGCGTACGCACTCTGCGCCCCTACCCAGAGACAGAGGAGCAAGAAAACCCCCAGCTGACTCCAAGGGTGGACAAGTACCAAGCAGTAATTGACACAATGGAAGAATCTCTCAAGGCGACTTGTGGAAGGAGGCCCCAAGCCCCAAGGGCAGTACTTACAGGGTGCTTAGGGAAGGGGGACCATAAGCGCATGCAGCCCGAGTACTTGTGAATATTCTCCCAGCTCGCACACCACCGAAGAAAGAACAGAGAAGAAAAACCAGAGCTGGAGGTACACGACTGAAGCCCACCGACATCAGCCAAGAACTGATAGGCTCGGGTAGCCAGCAGGGGGTCTGGGCATTCCCCCTTCCCCCTCCCCCTCCCGGAGACAGGAGGGGGGGTTGCGCAGACGGCGGCTCGTTGATAACGAGATGACGTCATACGCGTTTGATCGTTTTTCTTCATGGAGAGTTCTATCCTCTCGTTCGGCATTTGGAAGCATTTCTTCACCAGAATGGGTGGGGGAATCGGGGCGCCTATCTTTCTGGGTGCCCGACCCGGTCGATGGCAGACATAGAGTACTTCTAAACCCTATATATGGTGTGTCTATAGGCCATTGCTCCTCGCACCTCTCTGAGGGGGCCAGGTTCTGGCTCGTGGTCCCCGTTAGGCCTAGAACTCTATGTACATTGACTGATGCCCAAAGCTTATACATCCATATCAGCCAGATAGCTCCAGGGAGCCGAAGGAGCTCCCCCCAGAAAAGAATAAAAAGAATAAAGGATCTTAGCTGTCACTGTTGTCCAGCTAAGGTGTTCTTGTTCCTTGTGTCGCTGTTTTTCGCTTCGAGTCTCGCGTATTGGCTCGTGGTGCTCACTTACTTGTTGGCCTTTGCCTGGGCCCTGGCTCCTTGGTTTTCATCGCCATTCTGTCCTTGCTGTTTGCAGAGTCTATGGTTCAGCCCTTTTCAGCATGCGGCGGCTTCTCGTTGTCATCCGTTCTTGGCTTTGTTGGTCTTATAGGGGTCCTGGGGGAGAGGGGGTTCCATCCGGATGAGGCATATCTGCTCACCCGGGTTGGTTCCTTCTAGGCTCGCCGAGGTTGGGTTCCTGGTTTCTTGCCAGCCTTGGTTTCGGTCGCTACTTGCTTGGTGTCTGAACCCAGGGTTCTTTTCCCGGCTCTGCCTGTTTCTAATGATCTGTCCGGTCTGTAAAGGGGCTGGTTCGGTCTTCTCCTCGAGTCTTCCAGTCTGGTATTTCTGGTGAAGCCCCTACGGTTTCCCGGAGCTATCCATGGCTGATATGGATATCCTAACTATTTTGCATCAGTCGATGTGGGTGGAGTTCTAGCCTACCGGGGACCACGAGCCAGAACCTGGCCCCCTCACAGAGACACGGGGAGCAATGGCCCATAGAAATGCACATGTGAGTTGGAGCATTCTATATCTGCCATCGACCGGGACAGGCACCCAGAAAGGTAAGCGCCACAAAATGAACCCCTATTCTGGTTAACAACGAAAATTGACAAACGAGTGGACAGAACTCCTCAAAAGAAAAACTAGCAAACAAGCATGATGTCACACGAGCCGCGCCGCATGTCTGCGCAGCTCCCCCCTCCCCGGGAGGGGGAAGGGGAAGCCGCAGACCCCGAGCCGGCGATCCACGTCCCAGTTCCTCGGCTGATGGGATAGTGCATGGTCGTGTGGCTCCAGCTCCAGTCTTGTCTCAGTGCTGGGACTTGTTTTCAGTGCTGCTCTTACGGTGGTTGTGTGAGCTGGGAGTAGTATTCTCAGGTATTCGGGCTGCATGTGCTTAGGGTCACCTTCCCTGAGTGCCCTGTAAGTACCGCCCTTGGGGCTTGGGGTTACCTTCCACAAGTCACCTTGGGTTTGCCTCTGTTGGCTTTTTGCTGCTTGGTATTTGGCCGCCCCGAGTGTTTGGGGGTTTTCCTCCCTTGCTTACCTTGGGGTAAGTGGTAGTTATAGCACTGGTGGGGCGCAGGGTACTGCGTAGCTAGTTTTCACCTATAACAGCGGCCAGCTCTGTTCCCATTGGGTACGTTGTCCACTTGTGTGGGTTTTCTTTTCTTTTTGTTTTTGCCTGGTGGGGGGGTCTGCCTTGTGTTTTTCACTTCCCCTTATATTAGGGTCGTTTGTATGGTGGCACCCCCCTGCTTCGCCCTCGCAAGTGGACACGTCCTGTGGGTTCAGCTTTTAGGGGATTGCTTGGTAATTTGGGACGCTGGTTAGCAGTGCCCTGCCTGGGATAACCCTTAGCAGACCCAATCTAGGGACCCTGGGAAACCCCGCAAGGGCTCTTGGGTCTGATGGAGGAGACCCTTGCGTCCCCTCTCGCTGTGTGCGAGTTTGAGGGTTGCTCTGTCCCCTTGTCTCAGGGTGACTCTCTTCGTTTTTGCCTCCATCATGCTGCCTGTTGGGTCGATGACACATTCGACCCTGAGTCCTGCGAGCTGTGTTGCTTGTTCGTGACTGAATTCACCCAGTCTGCTGATGAATTACTTCGAGTGCAGGCAGCTCGAGCGTTGCAAGGTAGGTTTAGGGTATTGCAACGCGCTCGGGTTGTCACTTCCCCGGACGCCTCGAGGCTGCCCCGCTTTGTGTATAGGGACCTGGACTTGGGGGTGTTGGTCGCTTCGGCCTTGGTTCCGTCTGCAATCCCTTGTTCTTCCCCTTCGGTGGTTCATTCTGTCCCCTGCCCCCCTGCTTCCGGCCCCTAAGCGTCTGAGGGCTTCGGGGTCGGGGTGGGGTTTAGAGGTTTCTGAGACTCGGGCAGTTTCGGGGGGTTACCTCGCGTCTGTTCCTCCGGCCGATGCTCCGGGGTCTGACCAGTGGGCCCCTTCTCTTCTGGCTCTTCCGACTCTTTCGGCTGCCCTGGCTTTTTCTTGTGAGGCCGGGGCTTTGGAGGACGGCTCGGCCCCGGGGCCTGGTGTAGAGGCTCCTAGGGTTGGGGAGGAGCTGACTTGGGGCCTTGGGCTCCATTGGACCCCGCCTGGATTTTCCGTTCTTCTGAATGGGGCTTACTGTTGCAAGGAGTGGGGTTTTCCTTTCCCCCCTCTGTGTATGATTTGGACTTGGGTTCTGCTCCTCCCCGGGTTCGGTTTCGTATCCTTGTGGATTCTTCGGTTCCGTCTTTCCGGAGGTTTTCGGGCACCCACATCTCTCCGCCTGAGGTGCGGTCGGCCTTTGCGGATTACCTCCTGCATGACCCGGAGTACGCCTCCATAATGGATCCTTCTTCTTTCAGGTTTGGATCGTCGTGTCCTTACTGGGTGCGTTATGAGGTTCCGGGGTTGTCTTGGCTTGCAGACTGCCCCTTGTTTTCGCTGGATGCTTGGGACTCGTTCTGTCGAACCCGCACGTTTGAGTGGCGTGAAGTGTTGACGGTGGTCCAGGTTTACCTTGGGGGCGATTTTGAGCACCTTAATGAGTGTCTTTTCGCTCCTGCTCTTCTGTGGGATGTTGGTGCGGTGCAGCTCCATGTGCAGGTTCCTTCACTGTCGGCTGCTCTTGTGGCGGAGGATTTGCGCGCTCGTAGCTTTTTGGCTTCGGTCCTGCATTTCTTTTCCCTCCTGGAGCTATCTTTGGATTGGCTTGCGGAGGATGTTGAGGCGCTTGAGGCCGTTCCTGGGTCTTGATGCCTTGGTCTTGGCTGCTCGGGCATCGTCTGCCATGTTGAAGCTTTTTGCACCGATCCTGCGGGAGGCATTGCTGCGGTTTTTCGCTGCACGGTTCGCGTGTCGTCAGGCAGTCCTTGTTTCCTCTTTGGAATCCGCTTGGGCCCTGGTTCTTAGGTTGTCTTCTCCCTTTTGTCCTCTGCTTTTTTGAGGCTTCTGCGGTTGAGGGTTATATTCAGGCGGCTTCTTCCTCTTGCCGCTCTATGTCTGAGTTGTTGGTGCTCCGGGGGAACCGGGGGATTCCTTCCCGGCGGGGTCGTACCAGGGCTCACGGTTCCGTTCGTCGGGGTGGGCCACAGGTGTTGGGTTCGGTGCCGGTGCCGCCTGTGGTCCCACCTGTGCTTGGTTGGCGTGGTGTTCGCTCTGCGCGCAGGTCGGGTTCTCGTAAAGGGTAGCGGCCCTTTCGCGGTTCGCCCCATTGACAGGGTGATGGGGGGAGGCTGTCTCTGTTCGCTCACGCCTGGTCTCACGATTTGTGGGCTTTTTGGGTCGTTTCTCGTGGCCTGCGGTGACGTTGGGTGGCTCCTCTTCCTACGAGGGGGGGTTCGGGGTTGACACGGCAGGCTTCCTCTCCTGCGCTCCGTCGAGTCATTGTGAAGTGGGCACGCTTGGGCGTGGTTGAAACGACTCTGTCCCTCAGGTGGGTTTCCCGCCTGTTTTCAGTTCCAAAATGGGACTGTGCGGACCTGCGATTCATTCTGGACTTGTCCCGTCTGAACCCTTGGGTTTTTTGCCCCTCGTTTCGGATGACCACTCTGTCCCAGGTCTGGGTTCTGTTGGAGCCGGGTGCTTGGATGGTGTCCCTGGACCTCAAGGATGCGTATTGGCACGTCCCTATTCATGTGGGGTTACGGGACTGACTCGGTTTTGTTGTGGGGGCGTCAGTGTTACCGCTTTCGTTGTCTCCCCTTCGGGTTGAACCTGGCACCTCGAGTGTTCACACGTCTTAGCTGGGTCGTGGTGGCCCGTCTGCGTCTGTTAGGTGTTCGGGTGTTGGCTTACCTCGATGACTGGCTGGTTTGGGCTCCCAGTTGGTCCGTGTGTCTGCCCGCCAGGGAATTGGTGCTTTCCCAGCTCGCCGGGTTCGGGTTCCCGGTGAACTGGTGGAAGTCCCGTCTGGTGTCCTCCCAGGTTCGGTCCTGGCTGGGTCTTGTGTGGGACTCTCGGACTGCTTCCTTGTCTCTTCCTCTGGATTCTCTCCTTCAGCTGCGGTCTCGCCTGTGTCTGTTTCTGGGGAGCTCCCGGGTCAACAGGCAGTTGCTCGAGGGTTTGTGCGGGAGCCTGAACTTCGCGATGTTGTCTACCCGCCGGGTGGGGTTTGGCTTCGTCGGCTGTTCTGGTTCCTTCAGGGACGTCCCTTCCGCCTCTCTCGTGATCGCTGGGTTCGACCCCCGGGGGTTTTGTGTCGGCTGCTGCGTCACCGGCTTCCTCTTCGGGTTTTTCGGGGTCCAGTGCCTTGGCGCCTGCCCAAGCCCTTGCTCGATGTGTTCACGGACATGTCGTCTCTAGGCTCGGATTTTGTGACCAGTGCTCACCAGGCCGGCCAGAGGCGGTGGGGTCCGTCCTTCCGTCGGATCCACAGCACGGTGTGGGTGTTCGCAGCGGTGTGGTTTGCGCTTCGGAGGGTTCGAGTCGCCCGCGCATAGACGCTCCGGCTCCATTCGGACTGCTCCTCGGTGGTTCGTTGTCTGAACCGAGGGGGTTCGATGTGGTCCTTGGCACTTTGGGGTTGGTCGCTTTGGGTCACTCGTCTGCTGAGTTCTCGGGGTTTGGTTCTCCTGGCGGTTCATGTCCGGGGGGTGTCCAACGTCCTGGCGGATGGCCTGTCCTGGTTCGTTTCCCTGTCCACGGAATGGACGGTCGATGCCGATTCCTTCAGTTGGCTCTGCTGGACGTTCGGGCGCCCGGAGGTGGGCCTCTTCGCGTCAGCGTGGTCGAGGCATCTTCTGGTTTATGTGGCACCCTTCCCCGACTGCGAGGCCGTCGGGATTGAGGCTTTTTGGCAGGACTGGTCGAGGTGGGGGTTCCTGTACCTCTTTCCCCCGGTTCAGCTGCTGCTCCAGGTCTTGGCTCGCTTGGAGACTTACCAGGGTCGAGTGGTCCTCTTGGCCCCGTGGTGGCCAGCCCAGCCATGGTTTCAGGCGCTGCTTGCCCGGTGTCCGAACCTGGAGGTATTTCCGCGGCTCTGCCTCTTTCAGGAGATTGGGCCTGTCCGGTACGTGACTGGTTCGCTCTTCTCCGCGAGTCTTCGCATTTGGTGTTTTTGACTCGTGTTTATCACCATCTTTATAGTGAGCAGGTGGCTTCCTTTCTCACCTGCTAATTTCCTCTCGGCAGCAGTATGAAGTTTCCTGGCGGTCCTTCCGGTTCTTTTTAACCCTTCGTCGTTGTTCCTCGCTTTCGGTTCGGGTGGTGGTGTCCTTTCTCTCTTGGTTGTTTCAGGACCGTCATCTGATGCCTAATACTGTCGCCTCGTATCGTGCAGTGCTGGCGGAGCCACTGTAGCTTACTTTCGGTATTGATGTTACTTCTGCGCCGTTTCGCAAGCTATCTTGGGCGTTGTTTCACCTCCGGCCTGCTCATGCGCCGCCTGAGCCATCCTGGTCCTTGGACAGAATGCTCTTCTGTCTTTCCTCTCCTCGGTTTGTTGTGGCCCCTTCGGTTCAAGATTGTTTTGCTAAGGCTCTTTTTCTGTTGGCATTAGCATCTGGACGTTGCGTGGCAGGACTTCATGCTCTTCTCCGTCACAGAGATTTTTGCTTCTTTGGTTGTGGTCTTTGGTTTGTTCGTTTGTAGCCGTCTCCCTCTCTTCTGGCGAAGAATGAAACAGCTGCTTTCCGGAGATGTCCTTGGGTTGTGGATGCTTGGTTTGTCTGGCCGGGGGTTCACCATGTGTTGTGTCCAGTTGGGGCCCTCCGCCGTTATCTGCACGCCACAGCTTCTGTGTCCGGGGACGCGCTTTGGATTGATCCGGTTTCCCTGTTCGCGGGTTTGAGTCTCTCAGGTCGTCCGCAGGGTGATTAAATCCAGCCAGCCTGCGGTCTATCCCCGTGCCCATGACGTTCGTAAGTTTGCTGCTCTTGCTGCCATCTTCGGAAATATGTCTTGGACTGACATTCGGGCACTGGGATTTTGGCAGTCGAACTGGGTCCTGGCTGCACGCTATCTTGTAAATGTTCCTGGGCCTAGTCGGGCCTGTGTTGCTTTGGGTCGGTGGTTGCAGCCCGTTGTCTTGTCTTCGCGTCGAGGAGTGGAGCACCGACTGCCTCCTGGGTAAGTCCCCTTGGTTTTCTTGGTAGTCTTTGGTGAGGTAGGTCCGGGAAGCTGTAGGGGCTCCCCCCAGAAAACCAGTGTTGAATGTAATGAAATGCCATTTTCTGGGTGAGTCCCGGAGACTCCTCGGCATTCCTCCTGCCCTCCGGTCAGCGTTTTTTTTTTTGCGGTTTTTGATATCCAGCCTCTGAACTGGGGCGTGGATCGCCGGCTCGGGGTCTGGGGCTCCCCCTTCCCCCTCCCGGGGAGGGGAGAGCTGCGCAGACATGCGGCGCGGCTCGTGTGACGTCATGCTTGTTTGCTCGTTTTTTCTATTGGGAAGTTCTGTCCACTCGTTTGTCAATTTTCGTTGTTAACCAGAATAGGGGTTTGTTTTGTGGCGCTTACCTTTCTGGGTGCCTGTCCTGGTCGATGGCAGATCATGTGCATTTCTATGGGCTATTGCTCCCTGTGCCTCTGTAAGGGGGGCCAGGTTCTGGCTCGTGGTCCCCGGTAGGCTAGAACTTCACCCACATCGACATGCAAAATAGTTAGGATGTCCGTATCAGCCATGGATAGCTCCGGGGAGCCGCTGGGACTCACCCAGAAAATGGCGTTTCATTACATTCAACACTGGTTTTTTGACTCGAGTCTCTCACCACCTGTTTGGTGCTCAGGTGGCTTCGTTGATGGTGTCCTATCTGCATATTTTGTCTTGGCGGCGGTGTGGGGTTTTGCTGGTGGTCCTCCCTTTTCTTTTTGTCTCTTCGTAGGTATCCTGCAGCTTTTGTTGAAGTGGTTTTGTCGTTCTCTGGAGGTTTGGGACTGTCGACTTGACACATACTCTCACCTTGTCTCGTGCAGCGCTGGCGGAGCAGTTACGGTTTGCTTTCGATTTTGCTGTTCCTTCTTCACCGTTGCGCGGGCTGTCTAGGGCGTTGTTTGCCTCCGGCCTGCTTATGTGCCACCTGCGCTGTCCTGGTCTTTGGACGGTGTGCTCTCGTTTCTGTCTTCGCCTTGGTTTGTTGTGGCACCTTCGGTTCAGGTTTAGTTTTCCAAAGCTTTTTCTTGTTCGTTTTCAGCCGTCTCGTTCTTTTCTGGCAAGGAATGAGTCTGCTGTTTTCCTAAGGGGTCTTTGGGTTGATGCTTGGTTGCTCAGGCCGTGTCCCGTTATTTGCGCTACACGGTTTCTGTGTTCGGGGACGCGCTTTGGGTTGATCCAGTTTCTCTTCTTCCCTGTTCGCGGGTACGAGTCTCTCAAGTCGTCTGCAGGGTTTTTAAGTCTAGCCCACCTGCGGTCTTTCTCTGTGCCCATGACGTTCGTAAGTTTGCTGCTCTTGCTGCCATCTTTTTATTTATTTATTTATTTATATACAAGAAGGTACATTGGGTTAGAGAGAATACATCGCATAGTATTTACAATCTTGTAAAGCCACTAGTACGCGCAGCGTTTCGGGCAAGTCCTTAATCTAACAGATAATTTTAAGTAGGTAAATTCTAGCAGAATTAATAAATTGATAACAGATACATTGCAAGAAAAAAAAATGAGATGAGAGAGAATAGTAAGTATATTAAAGCACATTGGTATATTAAAGCTCTGGTTGATTACATTGACAACTTGAATGGTAATTTAAACAGATTAACAGACACCATACAGCAGATTGATAGCACATGTAAGAAGACAGCAATGATCACAATGGTAAAGATGTTCGTATTGGGCACATAAAGATAGGGAGATTGGGTAGCAATAGATACAGTGCAATTTTAAAGCAACAAGGTAAAAAAAAAACTATGCAGATGAGATTAGGTACTTTTTAGTTTTGTTTTTGAATGACACAGAAGTTGGACAGCTTTTCAATTCATTAGGGAGTGAGTTCCATAGACTGGGTCCCTTTATTTGCATAGAGTGTTTGCACAGATTAAGTTTGACTCTGGGGATATCAAAGAGATATTTATTTATTTTTTTTTTTTTTTTTTTTTTTTTTTTTTTTTTTTTTTTTTTTTTTTTTTTTTTTTTTTTTTTTTTTTTTTTGAGATATATACAAGAGTTGTTACATTCTTGTACAGCCGCTAGTACGCGTAGCGTTTCGGGCAAGTCCTTAATCCTATGGTCCCTGGAATACGATCCCCGCCGCGAAGAATCGTTTTTTCATCCAAGTACACATTTTACTGTTGCGTTAAACAGAGGCTACAGTTAAGGAATTGCGCCCAGTAAATCCTCCCCGGCCAGGATACGAACCCATGACATAGCGCTCGCGGAACGCCAGGCGAGTGTCTTACCACTACACCACGGAGACTGTAACTGGTGTGGTGATAATGGGTCTTATTACATCTGTCCAGAGAGAGTTTCAGAGCAGGATTTGCGTTTAAGAACAGGGTTTTGTAAATGTAATTGACACAAGAAAATTTGTGGAGTTAGATTATGTTTAGCATGTTAAGGGAGTTAAACAAGGGGGTTGAGTGTTGTCTAAAAGCAGAATTTGTTATTATTCTGATAGCATATTTTTGCTGGGTGATGATGGACTTGAGGTGGTTTGCAGTGGTTGAACCCCATGCACAGATACCATAATTAAGATAGGGATAGATTAGTGCATAATATAGAGAGATGAGAGCAGAGTTAGGTACATAATATCTGATTTTGGAGAGTATCCCAACTGTTTTAGACTTTCTTAGTTATGTGTTGTATGTGGGTGCTGAAGTTGAGTCTCTTGTCTAGGAATAGGCCAATAAACTATCCATCATTTTTATTGCTAATGTTTACATTATCTATCTGAATCTATCATTATCCATCTTCGGTAACATGTCTTGGGTTGACATTTGGGCACGGTTTTTTTTTTTTTTTGCGGTCGAACAGGGTCCTGGCTGCATGTTTCCTCATGACTGTTCCTGGGCCTCGTCGGGCCTGTGTCTCCTTGGGTCGGCGGTTGCAGCCAATTGTCTCGACTTAGAGTTGAGATGTGAGCTCCGACCGCCTTCTGGGTATGTCCCCTTTCTTTTCGTCTTTGGTGAAGTAGCTCCGGGGAGCCATAGGGGCTCCCCCCAGAAAACCAACGTTGAATGTAATGAAATGCCATTTTCTGGACAAGTGCCAGAGACTCCCCGGCAACCCTCCCTTCCTCCAGTCGGCAGTTTTTTGTGTAATTTGATATCCAGCCTCAGAACTTGTGTGTGGATTGCCAGTGCAGGGGGTTTGGGGCTTCCCCCTCCCGGGGAGGGGGGGGGGAGCTGTACAGATGTGCGGCGTCATCGAGCCACGAATGACGTCGTGCTTGTGTGCTCGTTTTCATTTGGGAAGTTCTGTCCACTCGTTTGTCAATTTTCATTGTTTTCACGACAATAAGGGTTTGTTTTGTGACGCTTACCTTTCTGGGTGCTTGTCCTGGTCGATGGCAGATATAGAGTGCTCCAAAATCACCAGTGCATTTCTATAGGCTATTGCTCCTTGTGCCTCTCTGAGGGGGCCAGGTTCTGGCTCGTGGTCCCCGGTAGGCCTAGAACTCCACCCACATCGACTAATGCCAAAAGTTAGGGTATCCGTATCATCCTGGATAGCTCTGGGGAGCCTCCGGGACTCGTCCAGAAAATGGCCTTTTATTACATTCGACGTTGTTTTTTCTTTATATACATTTAATATGCTTTAAAATGTGTAATAAATTATTCATGTAGCTTAACCACTGTGATGTGCCGAGTTTATTGTGAAATTCCCCGTGCCTATGAAATCAAGTGTTCCCCCCCCCCAAATATTTTTTCTTTGTAAAATTATAAATTCCCTTCCCTGAACATGTCTATGTGAAATTATATATCAAATATATATATCAAATTCCACTTACTTTGGCTGTGGGGACACGGACAAGGTGCTGTGACAACATCATGGGCTGGTCGCCTGTGCATAAAGCTCCCAGAGTTGGTCATGCGGGAAATTCAAGCACCGGATGTTGCCACAAATATATTTTCAATTATTTGTTCTATGTATTTCCAATGTGGTTTTATCTTTTTTTTTTATTGTATATTCTGCATATTTGTGTCCTTTACAATATCTATTACAATACAATATCAATATTAATATTGATATTGATATTTACAATATCAAGCAGATATCAACAAAGTTTTCAATTTTGCAGCAGAAAATAACATGATGTTTAACAGCGGTAAATTCCAGGTTCTCAGGTGAGTACAAAACACAATCGAATGTGTCCATAATAGGCAAACAGCATGTCGAGGATGTGATGTCCTTGTGATGTCAAGGATTTGGGAATAATGATGTCCGACGATCTAACGTTTAGGGAGCATAACCAAGCAAATATTGCGTCAGCCAGAAACATGATAGGATGGATTACGAGAACTTTCATATCCAGGAATCCCATCTCAATGGTTGTACTCTTCAAGTCACTTGTGTTGTCCCATCTCGAGTACTGCTCAGTACTCACGTCCCCCTCTGGTCCCCCTTCAGAGCAGGAGAGATTGCTGAAATAGAGGGAATACAGAGAACATGTACGGCACGCATAGAGGCGATAAAGCACCTAGTTATTGGTATCGTCTCAAAGCTCTCCAAATGTACTCACTAGAAAGGAGACGAGAGAGAGATACCAAATAATATACACATGGAAAATACTGGAAGGCCAGGTCCCTAATCTACACAGTAAAATAACAACGTACTGGAGCAAACGATATGGAAGAAAATGCAGAATAGCACCAGTGAATTCCGGACCAACCAGGCTGTGGTGGGTATGTGGGCCTGCGGGCCGCTCCAAGTAACAGCCTGGTGGACCAAACTCTCACAAGTCAAGCCTGGCCTCGGGCCTGGCTTGGGGAGTAGAAGAACTCCCAGAACCCTATCAACCAGGTATTCAGTAGAACGTTCATAATGTTCCATGGAACTGTCATACATGTGTCAGTAATGTGTCCACAATGAATGTTTGTTGCAATATTACTTGTTAAAAATTAACTAAAATTACAATATGTACAGTTTCACACTCTCTTTACACAGTAACACACTATTACACACTCAGTACTTCGGGAATGAGTGATAATCAAAAAGCAGTCCATGGTTCACACCGCGACTTCGTTCTCGTTGCACCAGGTACAGATAGATTTTCGCTTCCTGTTTCTTCGTTCTGTGTGCCTGCAAATAGCGCAATCAAGTGCACCCTTGGCTTTAGTACCTGTAGGTGGAATGTGGCCAAGCTTGTTAAGCGTAAGGTAGTCTTGAAAAAATTACAGGGAAAAGATCAGTTTGTAAGGAAGACTTGAAAAGATCGCTTTGTAAGGGCACTCTCTGGAAGAGATTCAGTCAGTCAGGAAGAGATTCAGCTATTCCTGAAAATATCTATGGAAAACACCACCATGGAAGCTGCTAACACTGTTCATCTATGCTACTTGTAGCAGATGCATCATCATTGAACCCAGAAAACGATTTATCTATGTATCATCTATGAAAATTGGAGTTTACATGGGTGGGCAAGGGAGGAGCTCAGAGCTACCACTGGATATGCTCGCTGTATCGTCCTCATCTGTGCTGTATCACTTGCATCCGACCTTTGTGTTAGGTTCTTATTGCGCCTAGCTTGATCGGTATCATGACCCTTAAGTTCTTCAAACAATAAGGTCTGAATTTCACCGACAGAGCGATCTTTCAACACCGCGTCAGAGAGGTATTGGGGAGCCAGAAGCGTGTTCACCACCTATGGTCGGTCACTCAGTATTAACTCAACCAGCAGCTGTCAGACATTCTGGGATTTTTTCCAAGATGGCTGCCTCTCACTGGAGGTCCCAAGAGTCCATTTCATACACAACCTACTGCGCGCACATTTTGAATGGGTACGAAATATTCAAAAGGTGTTTTCTCGGTTGGCGCAGTTTCCTACCGACAAAGTTTTCTCGGCTGGCGCAGCACAGTGGTTAATATAGTGCAACCTGTCTCATTATATAGCAGGTTAGATAGGGTATTTGTGAAGACTGCCAGAATTTGCATGATGACCTAAAATGTGATGATAAGTACTATTATTTTTCTTGCTTCTCTTTTTATGATGTGTGATTTTTTTATAGATAGTAAATAAGCTTTATTTAATTAACAGGGAAGTGTGAGTAGTAGTGGCCCCACCACCCCAACTCCCCAAACACCTGGGAGTGGTCCCCCACCAAGTGGGGCTCCCATACATGAGACGGACCTACCCCCTGAGATGCTGGTAGCAGGGTGGCGGAAATTCTGGAGCAAACGTGAGCAGAGAATTTACTTCTGGAATCGTGCAACTGGCGAGTCACTTTGGGATATGCCTGGCCCTGTAGGACACGCTGTGCATGGCTCTCAGCCTCCTGGAGTAAGTGGCCTATTTTTGAGTATTTAAGTGCTTATCAAAATATATAGGTATGGAATGAGCTTCAGCTCTTGCCCCTTGCCTTTTGATTATGAATATTTAGTGTGAACCTCCATGATTTTGGTTGCATTTACATTAGAATCTGAAATTAGAAACATAATAATTATGGAAATCGCAGAAGGCCTATTGCCCATATGATGTGGCTCCTATTTATTTCCACCCAAACTTACTCATATATATGCCTGACCTATGCTTGAAACAGTTTATTGATCCCATGAAATCTGGCTCCTGATTACACTCAAAAACTTTTATGTGGGATGTTAGTGCAACTGGTCTTAATTCTTAGCTCCCTCCTTTGTGTAAGGGGGCCTGACGGCTGAGTGGACAGAGCTTGGGATTTATAGTCTGAAGGTTCTGGGTTCGATTCCCGGCGGAGGTGGAAACAAATGACGAGGGTTTCTTTCACCCTGATGCATCTGTTCACCTAGCAGTAAATGGCTACCTGGTAGTTAGACAGCTGCTATGGGCTGCTTCTTGGGGATGTGTAACAAAAAGGAGGCCTGGTCGAGGACCGGGCCGCAAGGATGCTAAGCCCTGAAATCATCTCAAGATAATCCTTCATGAAGGTAGCTATACCTGCTGAATTAGCCCTTGCACAACGGCTATGGAAAAATGGTCATACCCGCCTATGCGCAAAAAAATATAAAACTTCCAGAAAATAATTTTTCATTATAGAATTATTAATTTGTACTCAAAATGTAAGATAAACATACTGAATATGTACCTTTTTACTGGGTGCAGATGCTGTGAAAAGTTGCATGGTGGCTATGTGGTCTGACATCTGTCACCGCACAATGCCGACCTTGCTGACACTGAGATATGCAAGGCACGAATCCTGTAATATCTGCGGATGTTTCTCCCTTGTTTCTCTTCACTTACAGGAGTACATGTGTTGAATAACTTGATAAATCATATAACGCATGATAATATTTCAATTGATGATTTGTTAACTTGGTATACTTCATTTCAACTATATAGAGCAAGGAAAACCATATAAATATAATATACTTGGGTGTTGGGCTCTAGGAGATGACATAGGGCTTAATTAGCACCATATGTGCAACAGTATAAATTGAAACTAGGGAGTAAGCGACCAATGTGTTACCCTTAGATGATGGCAAGCTCCTAGTACAGGGGTACCTCGGTTGAAGAAATTAATTAACACTTTCGCACATCCGGCGCGCCAGCCCTCAACTAGGTCCAGTGGGCCTCAGCGTTTCGTGGGAGCACTCGTTAATTCTGAAAAGTGTATATTGTTTTCAACCGTGTCACCTCAATTCTCGTTCTAAGAGATTAAATTTGGTATCATTGTGTTCGCAATAGAATTCTCTAGACCACTAAATGCATATAAACTCCAAAAGCCTGGCTAATTACCCGCATCAAACAGAGAAAGTGAGAACGAGTTACCCAGGAGCGTGCAAAAGCGATAAATGTGTTCACTCTTTTCACTCTGGTCACCTCAATTTTCGTCCTAGGTCTTTCATTTTGGTACCAATGGGTTCGCAATAGAATTCTCTAGAGGAATATTAGCATATAAAATAAAAAACCTGGTCACACTCCAGCCGCCGACAAGTTGAAGACGGGCCATGCATTAGCCGGGAGGGAGCGCCCAAACGCCTTCCAGCTACACTCCCAATTCCTGCCCACAAATGTTTAGTATTTTTACCGGTGGCTAATCTCAATTTTCGTGTTACAGCGCTCATTTAGGTATGAAATTGTTCCTAATAGAATGCTTTAGATGGATATGTGCATATAAGGGCCAATTGAAGAACAATATTGCCAGTACAATATGCGGAAGTATAAACAAAAAAAAAATATACAAAATAATACAATTTTTTGTACTTACCACTTCAGTGTTGTGTGTTGAACATGACATGGGTTGAACATTTGTTTTATCCACTCCACCTGCTCTTGGAAAATGTTTCATGCCGGTTCAACCCATGTTTTGTATAGGTGGAGTAGATGGTGGGCAAGCATTACTGCTTATCGGCCCAGAATTTTCTCTTTCGATGGTATTTGCTGTAGCATGGTGCAGGACACAATGCCACATCACACGTCTTGCACTTATAGTGTGTGTCCTTCATTTTACCTGACATTCTGCACACACGCGGCACCTCAGACACTTCTGTATCTTTACTTGAGTATGGGACAAGTTTCTGTTAAGGCATTCTGGATTATCCACAATACGGGGTTTTGTTCTAGCAGAAGCACCACTAGGGATAATGACAGCATTGTCTTCTGACTCAGACGATGAAGGTAAATCTGCAGGTACAGGTGAAGTGAATAGTGGGCGCCTCACACCTGAAGGTCCTGCTGTTGGAGGTCTGGGTGTTGATGGTCCAGGTGTTGCAACATTGGCTCCAGTGGCATTAACATCAACAGCATGTGGGATGTCATCATTTTCCTGAGGCCAGTTACTAGCCTTATAGAACAATAGGGCCGCAATGACTTGTTCATGGAAATGGAGTAATGTCAGTTTCCTTCTATCTGTTGTGTAGTAGTTGTACATCACATAAGCATTGTGGATAACGATTTGCAAAAAATAGAAGGTAATTTTTTTGTCCATTTGTGACTTTTCCTTGTGAAGTGATAATATTTGACCATTTGGTCAAAGTGATCAACACCTTTTATGTTTGTATTGTAGTCACAGATTGCATTCGGCTTGTTGACAGTTACCTGTTTCACTGAGGATGTTCCATCACGATTCCGTACTCGTTTTCTGTGGTCAACCTGTTGTGTATCTGCATTGTGGCAAGTTGTTATGAGTAAAACAATTCGTTTATCTTTCCACAAAATTATGAAAGTATTGTCCTTGCGTTTGAATAAAGTTTAATCTACTGGCACTTTACCCTATGCTTGCATCTGAAGGGTTTTAGGTGCACCACGCTGCATTCTGATTGTACCACAGGTGTATACCCCTACTTCAAGCAGCGCTTCACTCAGTCGGACCGAGTTATAATAGTTGTCCATATATAAATGGGAACCTTTGTTCTTCAGGGGTTCAATCAAGCCCATTACTGTTTCAATCGTCGTTTTCCCAATTCCAGAATAAATTTCAAAATCACAAATGTAGCCAGTCTTGGCTACATTTCTTTAGTATATCGCCATCCATGTATTTAAAAGCAATTCTGAAGTTAGAAAGTGTGGCATAGGCTCCTCGCACGATATTCTTTATGTGGTCCTCAGGTGATAGTTTTCTATCCAGAACCCCTAGATCTTTCTTTATCAGAATTCTTTAAAGATTTCTCACATAATATATAGGTTGTGTGGGGTCTATGTTCTCCTATTCCACATTCCATAACATGGCATTTATTAACATTAAATTCTATTTGCCAAGTGGTGCTCCAGATACTTATTTTGTCCAGGTCATCTTGAAGGGCATGACACTCATCTAAGTTTCTTATCCTTCCTATTATCTTAGCATCATCAGCAAACATGTTCATATAATTCTGTATACCAACTGGTAGAACATTTATGTAGACAATAAATATCACTGGTGCAAGAACTGAACCCTGTGGTACTCCACTTGTGACATTTCTCCAGTCCGATACATTGCCTCTGATTACTGCAATCAATTTTCTGTCAGTCTGAAAATTTTTCATCCATGTTAGAAGCTTACCTGTCACTCCAATATTTTCCAGTGTATGATAGCTTTAGGGAGTCTCTGGAGCTCACCTAGAAATTTGCATTTCATATGCAGGCGATGAGTCACAATAATGTGGCTGAAGTATGTTGACCAGACCACACACTAGAAGTTGAAGGGACGACGACGTTTCGGTCCGTCCTGGACCATTCTCAAGTCGATTGTGATGAGGAGGTAGAGGCAGGCAATAAATAGGCAAGAGAGAGCTGAGGAGGAAAGTAAGGTGTAGGGGATAGTAGTAATAATGAGAACTGCAAAAGGCCTATTAGCCCATACGAGGCATCTCCTATTATAACCACCGAAGGAGATAGTAATAGGAATAAGAAGAGGATAGCAAGGGAGCGTAGGAGATGACAATGAACAGAAAAAGGGGAGAAGAGAGAAAGAAAAGGAAAGAGAAAGAAAGATAAATGGAAGGGGGAAAGCTTATCTTAAGTCACGTTTGTTAGAAAGATTATAGCATTTGAGTATATACTGTGAAAGGGAAGAGTCCACAGCAACAAAGCCAGGACTCAAGTTCATGTTGGGTACATTGTGTATAAGAGCCGATTCAACAAGACGGCGTCTGTGTAGAGTAGAGGCAGGAAAGATTATTTTGGAGGAAGACCAATCAATGGGATGATTAGAATCCCTCACATGGCAGAAGAGAGCATTGTTAGTGTCTGCAGACTTAACACTTCTCTTGTGTTCTTTAAGTCTGTCATTAAGTGTACGGCCAGTTTCGCCAAAGTATTGGAGAGGACAAGATGAACAGGAAATATAGTAGACACCAGCAGCATTAGAAGCAGGAGGAGCAGTGTGAACTAGGTTGCTACGAAGTGTATTAGTTTGTCGAAAGGCGAGTTTAATGTCAGGAGGACGAAAGGTATTGGTAAAAGTTTTGAGTTCAGATATGAAGGGAAGGCATAGTACAGTGCTACTAGTGTTGGAAGCAGGTTTAGGATGAAAGAAATTTCGTTTAGCTTGAGAGTAGGCACAGGTGATGAAATGCAAAGGATAACCAAGGCGAGAGAATGATTTGTAGATAAAGGCAATTTCAGAATCAAGAAACTGAGGGTCGCTGATGCGTAGAGCGCGGAGGAAGAGAGAGACGAGGACACTTTTCTTAACAGAAGGAGGATGGTAGGAAAAGAAGTGAATGTACATGCCACTATGCATAGGTTTACGGTAGACAGAGAAAGAGAACCCAGACACAGAACTGTGAACATGAACATCAAGAAAAGGAAGGAGGGAATTAGATTCTCACTCAACTTTGAAATGGATAGGAGGAGCCAGATTGTTAAGAGAGGCGAGGAAAGGCTGGAAAAGATTAAGGTCATGAGGCCATAAAGCAAAAATGTCATCAACATAGCGAAGCCAGAGAGAGGGACGAGTATCAATGGAAGGAAGAAGAACAGTTTCGATGTATTCCATGTAGAAATTAGCAAGAACAGGGGAGAGAGGGGAACCCATAGCGACACCGAAAGTTTGAGTGTAATATTTACCGTTGAAAGAGAAAGAGTTAGATTCAACACAGAGTCTAATGAGATCGAGGAAAACGTCAGTGGGAAGTGGGAGAGGAAGGAGGCCCTCTGACGCCTTCTGGCTAAGGAAAGAGAGAACGTCATCGAGCGGAACATTAGTGAACAGAGAGTTGACATCAAGACTAAGCATCTTACAAGAGGGTTGCAGGCGCAGTCTTTCTATGAAGTCCTGAGAGTGACGAAGGTGGGCAGGGGAAAAAGTGCCAAGGTAAGGTGTCAGGGTTTTAGCGAGCCAGGAGGCAAGAGGATAGCTGACAGAGCCCCGTGAAGAAATGATAGGACGAAGAGGAACACCAGGTTTATGAGTCTTAGGAAGACCATAGAAATAAGGAAGAGAAGGTCAGATAACACAGAAACGTTTAATGAGATCAAAGTCAGGAGGGCAAAGACTAGAGAGCTGTCTTAGTTTGCGGTTAAAGGAGGTTTTGAGGCGATCCAAATTTTTTTTTTTTTTATATTATTTTCTACCACAGACGTGGCCACACATTTACAATGCTAACCAGCATATATACATTTTCTTCTGTCCTCCATGGACAGGGTTAGAGAAGTGTTAAACATATAGTTCAAGGGTTTATTGAACACTCAACCACAGAAGGTGATTCGGGGCTTTTAAAATGCTAAGCTAACCTACATACGTAAATACATAGATACACAGATTTACGTATGCCCTACATAAAGTGTTAGATGTGTCTTTTACATAGTGTCATTAATGTACATTCACAAAGGTGAAATGTAGTTCTGATCAGCTTCCATATATACTTTATACCCATACATATACATACACACACACACACATATACATACATATATACACACACACATGCAGTCACATACATTTGTCTCATTTACTCTGACAGGGTGAGGTAGCTGATAAAGAAACTAGTGTGCAATTAAGCACTTAATCACTGAAGGTGATTAAGGTGCTTTTACAAGCTCAGGTTATATAGTTACATCATTTATATAAATTGTATGATTGATATATTACATGGTCAATCTTGGATACAAGTCCAATATATCATCAAGTGTTCCAGTACTCATATAGTAACTACAGAGTTCAGCATACCTTAGCCCAGGAGGGCAAAAGTCAGTCAGTATGGGACATTCTACAATATAATGTTCAAGAGAGTGCATGTTTTCTCTTTCACAAAGTTGACACATTGTGTACTCGACATTTGGGTTTTGAGAAAGCTGCCAGATATGTCTATATCCCAGGCGTATTCTGGCCACTATAACATCACATTGCCGGGTTCTTGTTCTATTAGTCCCATATGTGAATGTCTCCTCACGATATCTATCATAATATTTAATGCTACAACTTTCAGGTCTTTGAGAATTTGTTAGGTCGGTGAGATTTTCATTAGATATTTGTTTAAGTATTCTCTTTGTCACTGCTAATGAAACACCCATATCAATTTCTACCACTGGTTTTCTGCAGGCTGACTTAGCAAGCATATCAACAGTGTCATGCCTTGAGATGCCAACATGTGATGGTATCCATAGGAATTTAATCTCAAATCTGTTTTCTTTGGCAGCTAAAACATTCATTCGAATATCACTGACTATTTTCTGGGTGTCACCACTATGTGCGTTCAATGCCAGGAGTGCACTCTGCGAGTCACAGTATATAAGTCCACTGCCTTTGTCTTTTAAAAATTCAGTGGCAAGGTATATGCTTGCAAGTTCGGTTTGAGTTGTACTTGCCCAGTCATTGACGTGCTTCATTGCTGTATGTACGAGAGAAGATTGTTCAAATATGTTACATGCACATCCGGTACATCGTCCACCTTCTTCTACAGAGCCGTCGGTATAGCACTGGTAAACATCGTTACCCATACTCTGAATACTTTCAGTGATGCTTTTCAGTGTTAACTGTTTTAATAATGTAGTGTGCACACTATCTTTCTTGGGCGCATTTACAAAATCAACTGATAGATCCCAGTTATCCCATGGAGTAATTGGCTGATTAATCATTAGTTGAGTTGGGTACATATTTAATATTTTGATGGAGTTGGCTACCTTGTAGAACCAATATACATAATCAGATTTCGTTCTTCTTCTATAGACCTCAGGCGAGTGCAGCATATTAGAAAGTTTAGCTTGAAACTTCATGTGTTGTCTAGATCTAGTCAATGCCTTCACACCGAAAACTGTGCTAATAGACAAAATTCTCTCACTTATGGTAGGTAATTTTAACTCTGCTCTCATATTAACTATTCTCGTGGACTTTGGAGCCCCAAGGATGAGACACATAGCTTCATTTTGCAAGGTTTCAAGAGATTTCAGTTCTTTGTCAGTATACAGTGTGAGATGTAGAGCATTGTAGTCAATCACAGAGCGTATAAATGATACATAAAACATTCTAGCAAGTCTCACGTTAAGTCCATGATTGACACCAGCGAGGACCCGCAAGGGCTTTAATCTCTCCCACAGTCTCCTCTTGAGAGAAGAAAGGTACCCAGGGTCGTTAATGGGGACACCAAGGTATCTGTAAGACTCGCAGTTCTCAAGTGCTCGCCCATCTATATGATAATTGGTTGGTGGAATACCACATGGAATGAGGGCACGGGTTTTCTGTACAGAGATAAGGAGGCCACATTCGTCAGCTCTAGTAGCAAAAGCATCGAGGAGAACTTGCATTCTAGGCTCGGTGGCAGCCTGTAAACATATATCATCAGCATAACAAATGACTGTGTCTTCATTATTAGTTGGAAGATCTTTAATAAGTTTATGCATCAGAACGTTGAACAACAAGGGGCTGAGGACCCCTCCTTGTGGAGTTCCCAGTTCAAAGTGTTTGCTCTCTGTGCTTTTAACACCATTAAACAAAACATATGCTGTTCGATTAGACAAATAGCCCTTTATCCATTTCAGTAATTTTCCTTGTATTCCCAGCTCGGCAAGCTGTTCCAGTATGATTTCTCTGTTTGCTGTATCAAAAGCTGCTGCTAGGTCGATGAAGACTGTTTGAGGGGAAGCTTCAATATGTGCGAAGTACTCAGCAAAACAGTGTTGTGTACTGAGCCCAGGCATAAATCCAAACAGTTGAGGTGACAGGTGCCCCTGTATACGATACATGAGTCGGTTAAGAACAATACGTTCAAGCACTTTACAAACACACGATGTTAGAGATATGGGTCTATAATTATCTGAGTGTGGTTTGGGGATGGGAACAATGACAATCTTTGTCCAAGCATCAGGTAATACTCCTTCACGTAAACTCATTCTGTACAACACTAATAGTGGATTACCTGGTACGTGTGAGACTAATCTCAGTAGACTGTAAGTAATACCATCCTCTCTAGGAGCAGTTGATTTTCCCATCTTTAGTGCATGATTTAATTCCCATTCAGTTACATCATTAAGGTCCGACACGTCGATAGCTGTACAGGCAAGATTGATGGTTCGTTGTCTGTTGGGGCGTGTGTCATCAAGTTTGTGCTGTATGTTAATTGGGAGTGAGTCGTAGCTCGATGTTAGTGCCCATTGATCAAGGAGGATGTTTGCTTGTTTTAGTGGGCTGTGGTGCAGCGGTTTGGTTGGGCTGCTTCTAGAGATTTTTCGTATCTTTTCCCAAACCTCAACAAGTGTTGTTTGCTCATTTATACTTTGTAGGAATTCTTCCTAATGTTTATTACGTATAACGTTGCTCATGTCTCTCACCTCTCTGTTTGCAACTAGAAATGCATGCAGGTCACCTTGTGCTTTGGTTCGTTTGTATGTATCTCCAAGTTGCTTTACTCGTTCATGTTCTTTAACAAATACGGGGTCAAGGACCCACTTGGGTGGTGGTACGTGTTGCCCACTTCTGCTAGGCTTACGACCTGTTCCCCAACACACCCATGTGTCATAGTAGTTAGTAATCGTATCAACGAGATCTCTGGAGAAAGCTTGTACATTCGTTATTGTGTAATCTTGATACCATTTTGATATACAATTAATAAAGTGGTCATGCAAGGCATATGGAATATTCATTTTTCGTCTCTGGTGTCTATTAGGTACATCACACTGTACCTCATAGGAAGCAGAAACTGCATAGTGATCACTAACTAAGTGATTTACCAATGAACATTCCATCCTATCTTGCACAAGGTTTCTACCCATTACATAATCAAGTCTGCCTCCCAATAAATGAGTTTGGGTATCCGTAGTATACACGGTTAATCTGTTGTCATAAACATATTTGATAAATTTGCATCCATTATCGTTGTTAGTACTGTCTCCCAGCGTAATATGTCTAGCATTAAAATCTCCCATGTATATTGTCCCATGATTGTCTAGATCTGGGAGCAATGTTACATTGAGTTTCTGGCTTCTGGCATATACGTTGAGGAATGAAAAGTGGCCTGCTGTAGTTTGTACATGAAAGTGATGGTACTGTGTGTGTACATTGTGTGACGTGCTCACAAGAATGTGCGGTAAATCCCTTCTGACGTATGTTAATAGGCCTGTGGCGTTACTGTTATTATAGGATGCATACCCTCTGATCTTTGGTGGGGTTTTGTTTATTATGTTGGACGTGTAGGGCTCCTGTAAAGCAATTATATCTATGTTGTTACTGGTAACATATGCAATTAAGTCATTCAGTCTTTTGTTGATGCTACGAATGTTCCAACTGAGAAACCTAATGGTTCTTGTGTCAACAGCGGCCATCGTCTTGGTGTTGTTCCTCCCTGGGACTGGTGGTCCCATTGTTGTCCTTGTCCCACTCACACAATGTGTCAATAAGTGACTCTACGACGTAAAGAGCCGCACCAACCTGGCGTTTGGTATCGTCAGAAACATCTGGTGACATCATCAGTTTCTTGATCACTGAGCAACTCAGGATGGTCCGCAAGTGAATGTTATCTGTAAGTCGTATGGCATAATTACTGTCACTCAGAGTATTATCTTTTTCATTCTCGTACTTGGCTTGAGCGCGTTCCTTATGGTCATGAATCATTTTAAAATATGCTGATGCAGGTCGACTTCCTTTTCCAGTTAATGTTTCTGTGTCACTAACACTGCTGTCATCCCTGAGTTGACTGACGACGTCGCTGCCACCGCCTCCGTTGTCGCTCTCATCTCTGTTGTCGCCGCTGCCGCTGCTGCCACCGCTGCCACCGCTGCCGCCGCCGTCACCACCACCACAGGAACCTTTACCAGCGCGGGCCACGGCTGTGACACAGCAGCATGGAGGCTGCTGTATCTCTTGTGGAGGAGCCTGACGTAGCGCCTGTATAATTTCAGTCAGTTCTGCTACCTGTGCTTGCAAGGTTGCCAACTGTCCATTAACTGTTGTATCAGGCTGTTGTGTGTTGTCAGGGGCGTTGCTGGTACTGTCACCACTATGGGATGGGTCAACAGTACTAGAGCCGGTATCAGTAGACACTTGTTGTGTCTCGGGCACTTGCCTCCTTGTGCCAAGGGAGGCTGGCCGTTTGGTACAATCTGAGTGCCAGATGGTGACTCCCTCCATATCACATCTGAAACACTTCAGCGGCGGTTTAGACGGAGCCACAGATTCAGGATGTTGCCTTGCTTCTGTTGCAGTGTTCTGTTGCTCCTGTTTCTGCTTTCTTTGGTCTCTGGTCTTCTTATACTGACAGTCCTTCAGTGCATGAGGACCGGAACAGAGAGCACACTTGGGTGTCGGGCACCAGCAGTGCTTAGCTATGTGGCCACTGCCACAGCACTCGTAACACTCCACAGGGTTCGGCTCCCACACCCTGAACATGCTGGGGCGTGCATACAACCCACCAAACCAATACTGGTCAGGTGGCGAATCAGGCTTTTTCCAGACTATGACTATTTGATCAGTAGGCTTACCATTCTTGGTCAATCTTCGTGCTCTGTGTACCCCGTCTAATTCATAGGCCCACTCTAGTGGATATCTGTGACTGTACCTGTAGACTAGGTATTCAACCATCTTGTTCCGTGTTGGATTATCTAGAGGGGAGAGCTTTACATCACCTATTTTCCCTTCTAGAAGAGCCTCCACAACCTGCTGCTTCTCTCTTAAAACATACACATATGGAGAGTTGACATGTGGACGTAGCACGCCTGCAGAGCCAGGTGGGTACACCTCGCTCAGTTTCTTACTCCACACTATCCTGTCCGCCACACTCGTGCCTTTAGGGAAGGTCAGACGTGTGTACTCGTTCCTTGGTGCTATCGGACGCCTTCCACCCTGTTGTTCACCAGGCTTCTGTTTCCCTTGTTTCCTTCTCTGGTTCTTACTTACCACCTCCACAAACCCATCATTGGGTGGTGGGGTGACAGTGTCACTGGTCACGGTAGGGGAGAGCCCTGAGGGTCCAGCAGCTACCTCCTCCATACCTGCTTCTTCAGGCGGCATTAATTGTTGCTCTAACTTCTTCCGATACCTGGTTTGCATTAATAATCATATGATGATGATTAACACGACAAATGGCAGAGCAGGCAGCATGCCTTACCAGTCATCAGCGCCAACAGTCATAAACCTGCTCTGAGGGGAAGAGCACTCTCAGTGGGTTTGAGAGTGCTCAGACG
Source organism: Procambarus clarkii (assembly GCF_040958095.1). Taxonomy (NCBI): domain Eukaryota; kingdom Metazoa; phylum Arthropoda; class Malacostraca; order Decapoda; family Cambaridae; genus Procambarus; species Procambarus clarkii. The sequence goes on along the minus strand of NC_091162.1, from coordinate 3,869,589 downwards.
ACTTGGATAAACACTTGGATATTCCACTTGGTTGGTTGGGACTCGCAGAGGGTAGCCCTCAGTGACTTATTCTCCTATGTGTGGACAGAATGTCCCCTAAGACAGCCTAACCCTGCTACAAGGGTGAACAGATGCCCAAGTCAAGTGGCCCCCCAGATTTTACAGGTAACCGCATGGGCCACTGGACCGTTCCACTTGACCTGTTGAAATGGTGAAATGAGAAGAATAAGAGAAAGTGGAGAAGATAAGTCTTATAACTAGGAATGTACAGGTGCTCTGTACAAAGCTGGCATCATTGAAGTGTTGGCGGCTGTCAACCTCCCGCCAGGGAAGGGATAGGGGGGACTGTTGGGTCAGCGCTCTAACCGCAAGGGTCAGAGGTCCGTGGGGGTCAGATTACGATCCCACAACTCTCCTTGCTGTTTGGTGCCTGAAGCTGTAGATGCCCTCTGGTTCTTGCTAGAGTCTTACAGTGAGGCCCAGGTACACTGTACAGGCGATGCTGTGTTATTAGCACCAGCAATGCATCAAACTAATGTTTGGTAGGCTCCCCTAAGGGAGTGGAGGGGGCAGGCTAGCCTGCCTTCGACCTCAGGCGCCACTCCCTAGTTCACTCTAGGGTTCCTTGATGCTAGTGACTTATGCAACAGTGTTGGAACACTCAGCAGCACAGTAGTATTGTGACGATACCGCCCCGGCGATCACAGCACAAGGTTGGGGACGAGGGACTTGACCCAAAGAGGGAGAGGAGGCGCGCACATCCTCTCAGCTCGAGGCCTGGCCAGCGAGTGATCCAAAGGGTTAGAAGTCAGAGGAGCATAAGTGCGAGAGTCAGAGAGCAAGACATCTGCTTTTCGGAGGTAATCCTCTCGGTCAAGGACAACCACCGAATTGCCTTTGTCGGAAGGAAAGATAAGAATAGAGTTGTTAGATTTTAGGGAGGCAAGGGCAAGCTGGAAGCGACGAGGAAGGTGGTGATTTTTAGAAAACAAGCTGTCAAGAACGGGGATAAGGGCCCCCCTCTAAAGGCAGACAGGTCCGAAAGAGTACTAAAGTTAGAATTGACAAACCTGTCAAAGGAACTAATGAGATCAATGCCACAGCGTGGGCCAGGGGAAGTAGCAAAAGACAGACCAAGACCAAGAAGTTCTTGCTGGTGCTTAGAAAGAGAGTAGGACGAAAGGTTGGTAACACAGTCAGAGAGAGAGTATTTGGCCCAAGGACTGTTGGAGATCAGGCGTTGAAGTTTGTTGTGTAGTGTGGAGGAGTGGTGGGAAGAGGAGACATGAGCAGTGTCAAATGCAATTGGAAAAATGATATTGCACAGATCACTGGGAAGAGAAGAGGACAGAAAGCGTTGCTGTTGACGAACAGCAAGAAAAGCCTCGTCAACTTGCAAGGAGGTGGCATGAATAAGTTCTTGAAGAAGAAGGCGGGCATGTTCAGGGAAAGGAGATCCTGAAGTGCTTCTTCTGCTACAATTACACCTTCTGCTACAATACTGAGACTCAGGTCTTCGCTGATGTCTGCCCTTGTTTCCACTCATGGACCATTGTCCATTTGCATTTCATTTCATTAAATGCTGTTTTTTTAAGACTTACTATCCTGATCTGATCAACCAGGCTGTGACTCATACGTGAGGCTGCGAGCAGCCGTGTGCAACAGCCTGGTTGATCAGTCCAGCAACCAGGAGGCCTGGTCGACGACCGGGCCGCGGGTACGCTAAGCCCTGGAAGCACCTCAAGGTAACCTCGAGGTATCCCTGTCTGGGAGATTCTATATTGTTATTGGAGTTAAGGATGGATAAAATTGGCGAGATATTATCCTCAAGAATAGTTGATTTTGTTGTCTTTAACCCTTAAACTGTGCATATTACCACGCGTATTGAGGGCCTGGAAGCTAAAAATATTTGAATTATGTAAAAATAACCTAAAAATGTTAAACAAATCTCAAACTTATTGGCTTCAGTGTCATGAAACTTTCATCAAAATATTTTTAGAAATTGATTTTAAACTAATTTTTAAAAAATAAGAACATTTTGTTGATAAGGAGAACGGCTCCTATTAACTGTAACCGAGGGATAATGCAGTAATAAAGAGATGCAAGCACTTGTCCAACGCTCAAAGAAGAAGAATAGTAGTAAGAAGTGTGGACAAAGTGAATATGCAGTTGGTGCCTTTATATCATTGCTGAGTAATACATAGTACAGTGGTACCTCGCATAACGATCGCCCCAAAAGACGAACATTTTGGGTAACGAACGGCCCGATCGGCGTCAAATCGTCCCGTATGACGAATGCAGGTTTGAGTAACGTCAACACCACATGGTGGGGTCGCGCTGCTTCTTGCATATTCTTATTGACGCCTCCGAGATGCACATAAATTATGTTGTTCTTGTTTAAAGATGCTAATGATGCTAGGATATAAAAGGGTGACTGCTGAGATGTTGCAAAGCATTGATGTTTTTGTAGGAAAAAAGAAATGAAATGTCTGATATACAACAAATGTCAAAAAGGTTCGTTTGGTGTTCGGCAGGTAGGCTGCTCCATTATAACAATCTTTCTTTGTTTCAAATGTGTTCCATTTGTTTTGTATTTGTCATTTACGTCTCAATAATGGAGAAGCCTACCTTACATACACTGAATAAACCATTATGACATTTTCCTTCTTCAAATGTGTTCAATATTTATTTTTCATTTGTCTTAAGCAAAAGGTTCGTTCGGTGGTCGGCAGGTAGGCTGCTCCATGTTTCTTACATACAAAAAACATAAATAATAAAAAAAATGAAGAATTTTGAAAACCAGCACAAATGTCAAAAAGGTTCGTTCGGTGGTCTACAGGTCGGCTGCTCCATGTTTCTTAAATAAAAAAATAAAAAACGAAAAATAAAAGAACTGTTGAAACAATTTGAAAAATGGACAAATGCCATAAAGGTTCGTTCAGTGTTTGTCGGGTAGGCTGCTCCATTATTGAGACGTAAGTGACAAATACAAAACAAATGGAACACATTTGAAACAAAGAAAGATTGTCATAATGGAGCAGCCTACCCAACAAACACTGAATGAACCTTTGCTATAACGAATATGAAAGACAAGGGCTGCTGGCTGGGTTAGTACTGCGTGAGCAACCATTTGTGGCACACGTGGCTCTGGCTCTCAAACACCTGTCCCACACAGTGTTGAAAGACTGCGCTCAGTCGGTGCAATTCAGACCCTATTGTTTGAAGAACATAAGGGTCATAACATTGGTAAAGCTAGGCGCAATAAGGGCTTAACACAACGGTCGGATGCCAGTGATACAGCGAGCGTATCCAGTTGTAGCTCTCAGCCTCACCCTTGCCATCTCGAATTTATATAGATGATACATAGATTAATCGTTTTCTGCGTTCAGTGATGATGCATCTGATACAAGTAGCATAGATGAATAGTGTTAGTGGCTTCCACGGTGGTGTTGTTCATTGATATTTTCAAGAATACCTGAATCTCTTCCTGACTGATGGACACTCTTTGAGGCTAGCTGAATCTCTTCCTGTGTGGGACCTTACAAAGCGATCTTTTCACAACTACCTTACAAATTGAGCTTTTCCTATAACCGTTTCAATACTCCCTTATGCTTTACAAGCTTGGCTACATACCACCTACAAGTACTAAAGCCAAGGGTGCACGCGAGTGCGTTATTTGCAAGCACACAGAACGATGAAACAGGAAACGAAAATCTATCTGTAGCTGGTGCAAGGAGAGCAAAGTCGCGCTGTGTACCATGGACTACTTCGTTGACTATTACGCACCTCCAAAGTACTGAGTGTGTAATACAGTGTGTTACTCTGTAAATAGTATGTGAAACTGTGCATATTGTAATTTTAGTGAATTTTTACCACGTAATATTGTGACTAAACATTTATTGTGGACACATTACTGACACATGTATCACAGTTCCATGGAAAATTATAAACATTCTACTGTATACATATTGTAAAGGTCACAAATATGCATCATTTACGATAAAAGAAACAAATAAAACCGCATTGGAAATGCATAGAAAAAATATTTGAAAATATATTTGTGGCAAAACGCGGTGCTTGAATGGCCTGCGCGACCGTGTCTGGGATCTTCACACACGGGCGACCAGGCCCTGATGACATCACAGCGCACCTTGTCCACGCCCTCACAGCCAAAGTAAGTGGAATTTGGTAATTATTTTTACATAGACACGTTCAGGGACGGTAATTTATCATTTTGCAAGGAAAAATTATATTTTGGGTAACATTTGATGTCATGCACACTGGGGGAATTTCACAATAAACACAGTGCATCACACTGGTTACATGGGGGGACACTCGTTTTGTATGACGTCCGTTTCACATGACGAACATGGAACGGATTAAATTCGTTATGTGAGGTACCACTGTATATTGTCCAATGTTAATATACAGTATGTTATTTTCATCAATGTCCCAAAAAAAAATTTTTTTAATGGATTTTTTTTTTAATATTTTAGTTTTTTCTCCTTTGTTTATTATCTGATTTGGTTGTAACCTTTACATCCTGGAGAATGCATATGTTTCCCTAACTATGTGAAGATAGAATGAATTTGGTCAACAAATAAATCAGTTACAACTCACAAAACTTGGGACTTAATTTTTTTGGCAGTTTTTCTGGGGGGAGCCCCGTCGGCTCCCCGGAGCTATCCCAGGCTGATATGCTAATGTCAGACTTTGGCATCAGTCATGTGTATGGAGTTCTTAGGCCTACCGGGGACCACGGCCAGAACCGGGCCCCCTCAGAGAGGCAAGGGGAGCAATGGCCTATAGAAGCCCCCGTGTAGTTGGAAGCATTCTATGTCTGCCATCGACCGGAACAGGCACCCAGAAAGGTAAGCGCCCCAAAACAAACCCCTATTCTGGTTAAAATTGCTACCTAAAACCGAACTAGTGGATAGAACTCCCCAACCCAAAACAAGCAAACTAGTGTGACGTCACACACTGCCGCGCCGCTGTCTGCGCAGCTCCCCCCTCCCCGGGAGGGGGAAGGGGGAGCCCCAGACCCCCCGCGCCGGCTACCCACACCTTAGTTCTTGAGGCTGATGCTATAGGCGATGGTCGTGTGCTCTGGCTCCGGTGTCGCTACTGCACTGTGCTTTGCGTGTGGTGTTAGTTTTGTGGGTGCGAGAGCCAGGAGTTATCTTCAGTACTCGGGCTGCATGCGCCTAGGGCTGCCTTCCCTAGGTGCCCTGTAAGTACTGCCCTTGGGGCTTGGGGCCACCTTCCACAGGCTCCTCGGGGTCTGCCTCTGCTGGTCCGTTTTACCTTTCGGTTTTTCGGCCGCCTGTTGGGCTCTTGGGTGTTCTTTCTCCCTTGTTACCGGCAGGTAAGAGGCAGTTTGCACTGGTAGGGGCGCAGGGTGCTGCTCAGCTTGTATTTCCCGACATCGCGGCCGGCTCTGTTCCTTGGGGTTCGCTGTCCTCTTGCGGGGTTTTGTTTTTCTTTTTGTTTTTGCCTGGTGGGGGGTTCTGTCATTTTATTCAGTTTGTTTTTGCCCTTCCACTGTTCTCCTCGGTGGCGCCCCCTGCTAGGTCCCCGTGAGTGTACACGTCCCTGGGGTTCAGCTTTAGAAGTTTGCTTGGTAGTTTTGGGCGCCGGTTTGCAGCACCCTGCCTGGGACTACCTGAGCGTGAGTCCTCTTAAAGTAAACGCTCAGGACCCTGGGAATCCCCTAGGGGGCGCGTGGGTCCGATGGATGTGACCCCGGAGTCCCCACTCGCTGTGTGCGAGTTTGAGGGTTGCTCGGTCCCCTTGTCTCAGGGTGACCCTCATTGTTTTTGCCTCTGCCACGCTGCCTGTTGGGTCGGTGATACTTTCGACCCTGAGTCCTGCGAGTGTTGCTGCTTGCTTGTGATTCAATTTACCCAATCCTCTGATTCTATTCGGGTACGGGCGGCACATGCGTTGCAGTCTAGGTTTCGTCTGTTGCAACGCGCTCGGTTGGTTGCTTCCCCGGATGCCCCGGGGCTGCCCCGCTTTGCTTTTCGAGACCCGGACTTGGGGGTGGGGGTCGCTTCGATCCTGGTTCAGTCCGCACCTCCTCGTCCTTCCCCTTCTGTTAGTTCTGGTCCCCCGCCCCTGCTTCCGGCCCCGAAGCGTCTGAGGGTTTCGGGGTCGGAGCAGGGGTTACTTGATCTCGAGACTCGAGTCTATCATCATCTCTATGGTAATCAGGTGGCCTCCTTGTTGGTGTCCCACCTGAGGGCTTCTTCTCGGCGGCAGTATGAAGTTTCCTGGCGGTCCTTCCGTTTCTTTTTGCGTCTTCGTCGTGTTAGCTCCTTGTCTGTTCGGGTGGTCTTGTCCTTCCTCTCGTGGTTGTTTCAGGACCGTCATCTTATGCCTAACACTGTCGCTTCGTATCGTGCGGCGCTGGCGGAGCCGCTTCAGCTTGCTTTCGGTATCGATGTTACGTCTGCGCCGTTTCGCAAGCTGTCTCGTGCATTGTTTCACCTCCGGCCTGCTCATGCGTCGCCTGAGCCATCCTGGTCTTTGGACTGAGTGCTCGCTTTCCTTTCATCTCCTCGTTTCGTTGTGGCCCCTTCGGTCCAGGATTGTTTTTCCAAGGCACTTTTCTTGTTGGCTTTGGCCTCTGGGGGTCGGGTAGGGGAGCTTCATGCTCTCCTCCGGCGCAGGGGTTTCTGCTCTTTTGGTCGTGGTGATAGTTTTGTTCGTTTGCAGCCGTCTCCTTCTTTTCTGGCGAAGAATGAGACTGCTGCGTTCCGGAGGGGTCCATGGGTGGTTGATGCTTGGTTGGTCAGGCCGGGGGTGCATCATGTTTTGTGTCCGGTTGCGGCGCTTCGCCGTTATTTGCGCGCCACAGCTTCTGTGTCCGGGGACGCGCTGTGGGTTGATCCGGTTTCCCTTCTTCCCTGTTCGCGGGTTCGGGTCTCTCAGGTCGTCCGCAGGGTTATTAGGTCCAGCCAGCCTGCGGTCTATCCCCGTGCCCATGACGTTCGTAAGTTCGCGGCTCTTGCTGCCGTCTTTGGGAATATGTCTTGGTCTGATATTCGGGCGCGGGGATTTTGGCGGTCGAACAGGGTCCTGGCTGCTCGTTACCTTGTGAATGTCCCTGGGCCTCGTCGGGCCTGTGTTGCTTTGGGTCGGCGGTTGCAGCCAGTTGTCTCGGCTTCGAGTTGAGGGGTGAGCGACGACCGCCTCCCGGGTAAGTCCCTCTTTTTCTGTCTGTGGGTAGTTAGCTCCGGGGAGCCGACGGGGCTCCCCCCAGAAAACCAGCGTTGAATGTAATGAAACGCCATTTTCTGGGTGAGTCCCGGAGGCTCCCCAGCATCCCTCCCTCCCTCCGGTCGGCGGTTTTTCGCGTTTTTGACATCCAGCCTCAAGAACTGAGGTGTGGGTAGCCGGCGCGGGGGGTCTGGGGCTCCCCCTTCCCCCTCCCGGGGAGGGGGGAGCTGCGCAGACAGCGGCGCGGCAGTGTGTGACGTCACACTAGTTTGCTTGTTTTCGGTTGGGGAGTTCTATCCACTAGTTCGGTTTTAGGTAGCAATTTTAACCAGAATAGGGGTTTGTTTTGGGGCGCTTACCTTTCTGGGTGCCTGTTCCGGTCGATGGCAGACATAGAATGCTTCCAACTACACGGGGGCTTCTATAGGCCATTGCTCCCCTTGCCTCTCTGAGGGGGCCCGTTTCTGGCCGTGGTCCCCGGTAGGCCTAAGAACTCCATACACATGACTGATGCCAAAGTCTGACATTAGCATATCAGCCTGGGATAGCTCCGGGGAGCCTCCGGGACTCACCCAGAAAATGGCGTTTCATTACATTCAACGCTGTTTTTTTTTATCTGATTTCAAACTCTATTTTCTTTGTCTCTTTAGGTTGTTTTGGTGATTAGGCACCATATTAGGGCTTTTTCACTTATATGAAGGATACCCTAATTATATCCCCTAAATCATTATAATTATCCCTATATTTTGTGCTTTTTTGGGGTTATTTTTTCTTGACTTCATTTCAACACATATTGACCTACAACTTTCATATATTCGAGTACGAATGCCAAACAATGTTTATTAAAGCATACAATTAAATTATCAGATTAAAACTACCTTTATTCATTGTTGACAATGTCAACTTCAATTATCTCTGAAACTAGAGTTTCAACTTTTAGTGGCTTCTAAAATAACAGTTTTTGACCGATTCTCACTATTTTGACATATTGTGTGTTCAGCTGTCTGTTCTACAATCCCTTCAGAAGGGATTTTTCATAAACTTTATACATTTGAAGTTAAAAAAAATTTTGGTCTAAATTTGCTGCATATTTTAAATGCCTTATTGACAATTTTTTTGTTTACAGTAAACTATACTGAAAACCTATATTCTAATTTGATGAAAATGAAGGTCATATGCTATTCTGAGAGAATAATAACATTAAATGAACAGTTGGTGATACTTCATATTTTTTTTCCGAATTGGAAATCTGAAATTTTCAATATTCTATTTTAAAATTATTTTTGATTCTCTTGTTTTTCAAGTTACGTTTTGATCATTTAGTCAAACTTGGAGCATTTGCCTAGTTGATTATGCACAAAATATTGGAAAGTGTTTGTGCAAGTTTTAAAAACTTAAGTTAAATTATGTTATGTCAAATCATATATGTATGTATTGCGCAGTTTAAGGGTTAAGACGTTCTGTCAAGACATGAAAATGCTAAGTTATTTCTTCTTTTTCTCCGTACCAGCAACATTTGCCGCCCCCGCAGCAGCAGCAACAGCAGCAGCAGCAGCAGCAATATGATCCAATAAGTGATCCACTTGGAATTCAGAATCCAACTAATGGCAGTAGCTCCAATACCAACAACAATAACCAAAGGTATGTAATGTCTGATCCTGATAGCATTATCCTATTGTCTTTTTTTTTTTCTAGTACTCTTTCAGATCTATCTGCCTTTAGAGGGGCCTTTATCCCTGTTCTTGACAGCTTGTTTTCTAAAATTCACCACCTTCCTCGTTGCTTCCGGCTTGCCCTTGCCTCCCTGAAATCTAACAACTCTATTCTTATCCTTCCTTCTGACAAAGGCAATTAGGTGGTTGTCCTTGACCGTGAGGACTACCTCCGGAAAGCAGATGTGCTCTCTGACTCCCTCACATATGCCCCTCTGATATCTAACCCTTTGGATCGCTAAAGGGTTAGATGCCTTCCTTAAAAATTCCTTTAACTTCAAACTAAGACAGCTCTCTAGTCTTTGTCCTCCTGACTTCGATCTCATTAAACGTTTCCGTGTCATCTGCCCTTCTCTTCCTTACTTCTGTGGTCTACCTAAGACTCATAAACCTGGTGTTCCTCTTTGTCCTATCATTTCTTCACAGGGCTCTGTCAGCTATCCTCTTGCCTCCTGGCTCGCTAAAACTCTGATGCCTTACCTTGGCACTTTCTCATGCCCATCTTCCTCACTCTCAGGATTTCATAGAAAAACTGCGCGTGCAGCCCTCTTGTAAGATGCTTAGTTTTGACGTCGACTCTCTGTTCACTAATGTTCCGCTCAATGACTTTCTCTCTTTCCTTAGACAGAAGGCGACTGAGGGCCTTCTTCCTCTCCCGCTTCCCACTGACATTTTCCTCGAACTCATTAGACTCTGTGTTGACTCTCTTTCAATGGCAAATATTACACTCAAACTTTCGGTGTCGTTATGGGTTCCCCTCTCTTCCCTGTTCTTGCCAATTTCTACGTGGAATACTTCGAAACTGTTCTTCTTCCTACTATTGATATTCGTCCCTCTCTCTGGCTTCGCTATGTTGATGACATTTTTGCCTTATGACCTTATGACCTTAGTCTTTTCCAGCCTTTCCTCTCCTCTCCTCTCTTAACAATCTGGTGGCTCCTATCCATTTCAAAGTTGAAATGTAATCTAATTCCCTCCTTACTTTTCTTGACGTTCACAGCTCTGTGTCTGGGTTCTCTTTCTCTGTCTACCTCAAACCCATGTATGTACATTCACTGCCTTTATCTACAAATCATTCTCTCACCTTGGTTACCTGGTTGATGGGGTTCTGGGAGTTCTTCTACTCCCCAAGCCCGGCCCGAGGCCAGACTTGACTTGAGAGTTTGGTCCACCAGGCTGTTGCTTGGAGCGGCCCTCAGGCCCACATACCCATCACAGCTTGGTTGGTCCGGCACTCCTTGAAAACAATCTAGTTTCCTCTTGAAGATGTCCACGGTTGTTCCGGCAATATTTCTGATGCTCGCTGGTAGGACGTTGAACAACCGTGGACCTCTGATGTTCATACAGTGTTCTCTGATTGTGCTCATGGCACCTCTGCTCTTAACTGGTTCTATTCTGCATTTTCTTCCATGTTGTTCACTCCAGTATGTTGTTATTTTACTATGCAAATTTGGGACCTGTCCCTCCAGTATTTTCCATGTATAAGTATCCACTCAATTTAACAGCCTATATGGGGCTGTACCCTGGTCGTTATTTCCGGAGCTCCGTTATTTCCGAAGTTAAGTCGGGTTGGGTAATTTTTCAACTAACATTCAGGTAGGACATATTTTATACTGTATAACTAAAATTAAATAAAGTTCATTGTGTAATTGCGTTCCAATTTAGTGCCATGCCAACGATTAAGCCAGCTGGTGGCTGCTGCATGGATGATGTGTGAACATGGTCTGATCAAGTCCAAATGGGTGGGAAAAAATTGGTTCATTCCTTTGTATTGCGAAATATTTCATGTATCAATCAGTGATTGTTAATATTTTCTCAATAAAATTTTAGAGATGTGTTTTGTTTTACCCTGAACAGTGGAGGTAATGTATTTTTAATATTATGACACAGGCTGTGGCGGCCAGGCCATACAATGGCGATCGAGCCTTGTCACTGAGAGCTAGCCAAGACGAAATATTTTGAGCTCGCCTATTCTCTGCTAATGATAGAATATACATTTACGGAGATTAACACTTTCGCGCACCCCGCACGCCACCCCTCAACTATGCGATATGGGTCCCAGCGTTTCACGGGAGGACGCGGTAATTCTGAAAAGTGTATACTCTCTTCAACTTTGTCACCTCAATTCTCGTCCTTCGAGATTAAATTTGGTATCATTGTGTTCACAATAGAATTTTCTACAGCACTAAATGCATATAAACTCCAAAAGCCCGGCTGATTACCCGCAGCAAACAGAGAAAGTGCGAACGAGTTACCCAGGAGCGCGCAAAAGCGATAAAATGTGTTCACTCTTTTCACTCTGGTCACCTCAATTTTCGTCCTAGGTCTTTCATTTTGGTATCAATGGGTTTGCAATAGAATTCTCTAGAGGAATCTTAGCATATGAAATAAAAAACCGGGTCACGCTCCAACCGCCGACGAGTTGAAGTCGGGCCATGCATTAGCCGCGAGTGAGCGCCCAGACGCCTTCCAGCTACACTCCCAATTCCTGCCCACAAATGTTTAGTATTATTACTTGTTGCTAATCTCAATTTTCGTGTTACAGCGCTCATTTAGGTATGAAATTGTTCCTAATAGAATGCTTTAGATGGATATGTGCATATAAGGGCTAATTGAAGAACAATATTGCCAGTGCAATACGCAAAAGTATGAACAAAAAAAATATACAAAATAATACAATTTTTTGTACTTACCACCTCAGTGTTGTGTGTTGAACATGACATAGGCGTGTAGGGAAGACATAGGCGCTCATTTTAAAACCAGTCCCCCAAAAATCGGATAAAAACCTGATTTTTGGCGATTATTTTAGTGGACGACGCAGCATTGCATCATCCCCGAGACTACCGACAGTAAACTGACGACGCAGCATTGTGTCATGCCCGGACGAAAGTGTTGTTAATATGTAGCTTTTGTTGAAAAAAAAAACAATATGTTGTAATACTATAATAAAATTGGTAAATTGACTTATTTTAATGAAGCTGAAGATTACGAAGCTGTGAAGATTACGTCATTCTCTGCAGCGCTTGTTTTATATTGTTCAGTACTGTATACAGGGTACTTACAGTATATACACTTATTTTCAGGCATTCACTTCACATAACAGCTAGCCTTACTACTAATTCACATGAGTTCTAATTCTAATTCACAATTGAAAATTATTTCTACAGTACTGTATATTTACACTGTACAGTATCTTTTTGTCAAGGCTTAAATAATTATTAACACTTACAATACTGTACTCTATCAACACTTTTTACACTAATTTATATTGCCTTTCAATCATATTTTATATCGTTAGTGGAGGCTACACGACTTTTGATGGGAATTCAGCATCGGTATGGGGAACATGGCTTGCAGAGCATATGTTGCCAGTGGATGCTCCATAACTTGTCGATGGGAATTCAGCATCGGCGGGTGCAGCATAGCTTGCAGAGCATTCGTTGCCAGCGGAGGCTGTACGACTTGTTGAATTCCCAGTGGGTGCTTTCACGAACCATTGAAATCATGAATTTATCTATTTTTGTCTGAATCTGATTTTCTCTGGCTAATATTCTGAGACATTGCTCTCAGCCGCGCGAGTTCACAGTAAACAATGCGGTCACATGGCCAGGCGCAGTACATTCTAGGTCCGTGGGGAAAAAAATACCTATTGCCTATACTATAAAAGGTATTTAATAAGAAAACAAAGAATTTTGCTTAATAACAATTGTTTTAAAATATTTTATTATTAATAATTTAGAATTTTCTTCATAAAACTGAATCATTTTAAAAGAAAGTTAAGATTTAATATACGACTCTGGATGATCGAGGTTGGTGGCCTGGTCACCATGTGAGGGGCTGCCGATGCCAAAACAAACGCAATACCGACCGTCGGTAATATCGACCACCAGGCCGGTATACGAGGCTCCAGATACCGATCTCCCAAACCGGTCGTTATTACCGGCAGATCAGTATAAAACAGGCCGTTAAATTGATTGGATACTGTATTTGGTATCTCTCTCGTCTCTTTTTCTAGTGAGTACATTTGGAGAGCTTTGAGACGATCCCAATAATTTAGGTGCTTTATCTCGTCTATGCGTGCAGTATATGTTCTCTGTATTCCCTCTATTTCAGCAATCTCTCCTGCTCTGGAGGGGGAAGTGAGTACTGAGCAGTACTCAAGATGGGACAACACAAGTGATTGGAAGAGTACAACCATTGTGATGAGATCTCTGGACTTGAAGGTTCTCATAATCCATTCTATCATTTTTCTGGCTGACGCAATACTTGCTTGGTTATGCTCCCTAAACGTTAGGTCGTCGGACATCATTGTTCCCAAATCCTTGACATGCTGTTTTCCTACTATGGGCAGATTCGATTGTGTTTTGTATCCTGTACAAAACAGATCATTTTTGCCGTATCTGAGTACCTAGAATTTATCACCGTTAAACATCATGTTATTTTCTGCTGTCCAATCGAAAACTTTGTTAATATCTGTTTGTAGTTTATCACTGTCTTCAGCAGTGGTAATTTTCATGCTGATTTTTGTATCATCTGCAAAGGATGACACGAAGCTGTGACTTGTATTTTTGTCTATGTCTGATATGAGAATAAGGAACAGCAAGGGTGCAACGACTGTACCTTGAGGTACAGAGCTTTTAACTGCGCTCAGACTCGATTTTACTTGATTGACTGTTACTCTTTGTGTTCTGTTTGACAGGAAATTGAGTATCCAGCGTCCGACTTTACCAGTTATACCAATTGACCTCATTTTGTGTGCAATCACTCCATGGTCATATTTGTCGAATCCCTTTGCAAAATCTGGGTATACAGCATCTGAATTATGTTTTTCTTCTAATGCCTCAGTGATTTTGTCACAGTGGTCAAGTAGCTGTAAAGTAGCTGTGAGAGGCATGATCTTCCTGCTCTAAATCCATGTTGGCCTGTATTGTGGAGGTCATTGGTTTCCATGAATCTAGTGACCTGACTCCTGATCACTCTCTCAAATACTTTTATTATGTGGGACATTAGTGCAATTGGTCTATAATTATTTGCCAATGCTTTGCTACCACCCTTGTGTAAAGGGGCAATGTCTGCTGCTATAAGCGCATCTGGTATCTTTCCTGTGTCCAATCTCTTCCTCCACACTATACTGAGTGCCTGTGCTACTGGCACTTTGCATTTCTTTATAAATATTGAATTCCATGAGTCTGGACCCGGGGCTTAGTGCATGTGCTTATTGTCAATTTCTCTTTCAAAATCTGCTACGCTTGTGTTGATATCAGTTATATTTACAGGTGTTTGGATATCATTCATAAAGAAATTGTCCGAATCTTCCACTTTCATGCTGTGTATCGGAGTGCTAAACATGTCCTCATACTGCTTTTTTAGGATTTCACTAATTTCTTTGTCATCCTCAGTGTATGAACCTTCACTAATACGAATAGGTCCAATACTGGCAGTGGTTTTCGCTTTTGATTTAGCATATGTGAAGAAATATTTTGGGTTTTTCTTTATTTCTTGAATTGCTTTCTGTTCTAGTTGCCTTTCTTCAGTCTTATAGGAATGCTTCAGTCTCTGTTCGATTTCTTCAATCTCCCTGTTTAAATTATTTCTTCTTTGTATGGAGAGTCGTGTCTGCTTAAGCATTTCCGTTAATTTCTTCCTTCTTTTGTAGTGTCGTCTGCGTTCTCTTTCTACATTTGACCTCTTTCTGGCTTTCCTCAAAGGAACATGTTTCAGACAGACTTCATATGCTTCAGAAGTCAGTTTTTCTATTCCTTGTGTAGGATTTTTATTTCTTAGAACATTTTCCCATTGAATGTTTGTAAGTTCCCTGTTTATTTTCTCCCAGTCTATCCTTTTATTATTAAAATTGAATTTATTGAATAACCCTTTTTGCTTGTTGTTTCTCTTGGGCCTACTACCGTTATTAATGTTAGTTTGCTCTTCAATGAGCTTGTGGTCCGAGTACGTAGTGTCTGAGACAATAATTAATGTCTCTGATTAGCTCCTCATTGTTCGTGAATATCAAGTCCAGCGTGTTTTTCGTTCCTAGTTGGTTCTGTAATCTGCTGACTGAGCGAGAATTTTTTCACAGAATCTCAGTAATTCTCTGACCTGTTGTTGGTTATTTCCAGGTTGATTTCCTGCTATAATGTTATTGTTTACTATTCTCCATTTTGAACTGGGTAGATTGAAGTCTCCAAGGAAGATGATATCTGGTACTGGGTTTGCTAGGTTATCAAGGATATTCTTTATTTTGTGGATCTTTTCAGTGAATTCCTCAACTGTTGCATCTGGTGGTTTGTATATTAAAATAATAAGTAGATTCATATTTTCTACCTTGATTCCAAGTACCTCTACCACCTCATTGGATGAGTTCAGGAGCTCTGTGCATGCCAGCTCCTCTTTAATATACAGACCTACTCCTCCACTTGACCTAATTACTCTGTCACATCTATATAGATTATAATTCGGAATCCAGATTTCACTATCCATGTGGTCTTTTGTGTGGGTTTCTGTAATTGCACCAAATATTGAGTTCGATTCTATTAGGAGGCCACTTATGAACTTAACTTTATTTCTTGATTTTGGTTTCAAGCCTTGTATGTTTGCAAATATGAATGATTTCCCGCATTGTGTGTCACTTTTGGTGGGCTTTGGTAGTTCTCCCCCCACTCTACCCAGGTCCAGGGTGTGTTGTTTTGGATGTGGCTCATCCAGTTTTGGTAGTAGAACGGGTGTTGTGTGGTGTAGTACCTGTGTGCTTGTTGATAATTTGTATTCCAGTCTTGTGGCTATCTCCCTTCCCCTCTGTAATCCTGTAGTGGTTCCATCTGACTGTTCCTCTCTCTTATATTTACTACTCTGTTTCTGCCTTCCTCTAAAAAAATTTAAGTAGTGTCATATTGACCTTTCCGTCTATAGCGCTGTGTACCTCTCACATGGAATTTCGGACACTGAAGATTGTAGCATTTTTTGTCCCTAATTGAAAATTGACATAATTTAGGGTGGAAGTATCTACACCCTGTTCCAAAACTGCATGTACCCCTCGCCAACATGTTCCTGCATTTTCGAGGATGCAGAAAATTGTATTTTGCTCCTAATTTTCCATATTTGCATATTCCTTGAGCGTAGAATTTGCAAACTTTTAAGTTTTTGCATTTTTCAAGGTATTTATACCTGTGCCTGTCTTGTCTACCTCTTTATTGGAGCCATCTCCGTCTTATGTCCCAAGTCCTTCATTTATGCACTCTGTCTCACTGTTGCTCTCATTGTTTATATTACCTGACTCCACAATACCCTCTTCCTCCACACTACTGCTATGGTTCTCTAAACTACCTGTTCCTGAGTTTTGGTCATCATATTCCTGTCTGGGTCTTCTGTCATTTGGTGGTGGGTTATATATGACTGCGACAATAATTTTTTGTCCTCCAGTTGCTATGGTACCTGTTATGTAGTCATTGAAACCTTCACAACCCTGAATAACCATCTCCTCAAAATCCCAGCCTTTTCCCACCAGAAGACTACACCACCACCACTACCTCCACCTTCTCTCTCTTTCCTTACAACACAGTAGTCCTGTGGAAACACTGCATTTGTTATGGTTTTTGTTAGCTTTGTTTCTGTGAGTGCTATTATGTCTGTTTTTTTTAAGTATCCATTCTCCAAGTTCATTTGTTTTATTTGTAATGCCATCTGGGGAGCCGGTCGGCCGAGCGGACAGCACGCTGGACTTGTGATCCTGTGGTCCTGGGTTCAATCCCAGGCGCCGGCGAGAAACAATGGGCAGAGTTTCTTTCACCCTATGCCCCTGTTACCTAGCAGTAAATAGGTACCTGGGTGTTAGTCATATGTCACGGGCTGCTTCCTGGGGGTGGAGGCCTGGTCGAGGACCGGGTTATGGGGACACTAAAGCCCCGAAATTATCTCAAGATAACCTCAAGATAGATCTATGTTAGTGTGGATTGCCTTGAGACTCACTTTCTTCTGTCCCTTCTCATGTTCTCTTCTTGGTGAGCGTTCTGCTGATGAGGGAAGCTGTTCCATGGGCGTGAGGATTTGTGGGGTGGATAACAGGGTCTCAGAAGATACTGGAGTGAGGGGTGGGGGGGTCAAGTGAAAGGGGGACAGGGAGTGTATGGGATGAAGGGGGGAGGGAGGATAGTGGGGGGGAGGGGTAGCAGGGTGGGAGTGGGGTGAGAGGGGAGGGAGAGTTGGCTGAGCATTTGAGGGGGGGGGGGAAGGGAGGGTTCATGGTAGGGAGGGTTTCTATGCAGAGGAGGGTGGTGGAGTTGCCCTTCCCTCTGGTGTTATTTGGTTGCTGGTTGTGGGTTCAATTAACTGGGGATGTTGTGTTGGGAGCTGTGTTTTCCTGGTTTTCTCCTCTCGCCCTGCGCTTCTTCCTTGCAGCCATGGCTTTCCTCCCTTGTCATGTCCCTCTGGGGAAATACTTTTTTTAATTCCCCCACATATTGCAGGTGGCTCTTCCTTGTTAGAATCTTCTCCTTTGTGGTCTTGTTTGCAAACAATATCTCTAACACACTGTTTCTGTCCTTGCTGTACCAGCCTAACCTGAAAACCTTCTCAATGATATGCTCAGCCCCTTCTATCTCTAGCTTCTTTAGTATTTAATTCGCTGCCGCTCTGTCCTTACCGTTCCATTCTGTCCTATTGGAGCCTTCTTGCTCCTTAATACCCACAGCTACCACTGACCTTTTTCTTTCCAGTAGCTGGCTAGTGGCCCTTGCTGCTTCCTGTGAGGTGGCTGCTTTCATGGCTACCTCCCTCGCTGTGGACATTACTTCCTTGTTCTTTTTTAGCATTTCTGCAAATGTTGCTTGTACTATGGCAGTCCCTTCCAGTGTACCATTTTCATCTTCTTTTTGAATGATTATCTGAGTCTCAGCTCAGTATTGATCTCTTTAAGGGTTTTAATTTCCTCCTTTGCTGCTGTCAGCTTGCTTATTGTATTATTCATTTCCTGCATCTCCCTTCTGATACCTTCCAAAATCTGGGCAAACACTTCCTTCATTTCGTCACATTGACTTTTCCCTGTTCCCTTGGTAGTCCTGGCTGCCA
>NC_091162.1:3809809-3851093 GCF_040958095.1 Procambarus clarkii | reverse complement strand
TTGAAAATTGACGGTCTTGGCCTCCACCACCTTCTCACCTAACTTGTTCCAACCATCTACCACTCTGTTTTCGAAAGTAAAAAAAAAAAAGACACATAGGGGACGTTCCATCCACCTGTGCTGTAGGAGTCTCGAACCGTGGACCCCAGGCGTGTGGGGCCGATGCTCTATCAACTAGGCTATGAGTAGTGTTAATAAAAAGGAAGATCTTTAGTACATAGTACCTGAGGACTGTCGTGACCCCAACTGGTGACCATTCTAGCTTCTATGCACCATTCTATTCTATGCACCAGCTGGTGCATATTCTAGCTTTATGTGTAATTACCTAAGTGTAATTACCTAAGTGTAGTTATAAGATGAGAGCTATGCTTGTGGTGTCCCGTCTTCCCAGCACTCTTTGTCATAGAATGCTTTGAAATTACTGACGGTTTTGGCCTAAACCACCTTCTCACCTAACCTGTTCCAACCGTCTACCACTCTGTTAAAAAAATGACTTTTTTTATATTTCTCCGGCAGCTTTGTTTCGTTAGTTTAAATCTGTGACCTCTTGTTCTTGAAGTTCCGGGTCTCAGGAATTCTTCCCTATCAATTTTATCGATTCCTGTTACTATTTTGAACGTAGTGATTATATCGCCTCTTTTTCTTCTATCTTCTAGTTTTTGCATATTTAATGCCTCTAACCTCTCCTCGTGGCTCTTGTCCTTCAGTTTTGGGAGCCACTTAGTGGCATGTCGTTGCACCTTTTCCAGTTTGTTGATGTGCTTCTTAAGATATGGGCACCATACGACCGCTGCATATTCCAGCTTTGGTCTAACAAAAGTCGTGAACAATTTCTTTAGTATTTCTCCATCCATATATTTAAAAGCAATTCTGAGTTTAGAAAGTGTAGCATAGGCTCCTCGCACAATGTTCTTAATGTGATCCTCAGGTGACAGTTTTCTATTTAGAATCACCCCTAAATCCCTTTCTTTGTCCGAATTCTTTAATGATTTCTCACATAATTTATAGGTTGTGTGGGTTCTATGTTCTCCGATTCCACATTCCATACCATGGCATTTATTCACATTAAATTCCATTTGTCAAGTGTTGCTCCATATACTTATTTTGTCCAGGTCTTCTTGAAGGGCATGACAATCATCTAGGTTTCTTATCTTCCCTATTATCTTAGCATCATCAGCAAACATGTTCCTGTAATTGTGTATTCCCACTGGTAGATCGTTTATGTAGACAATGAACATTACCGGTGCAAGAACTGAACCCTGTGGTACTCCACTCATAACATTCCTCCAATCCGATACCTTGCCTCTGATTATGGCCTTCATTTTTCTGTCAGGAAATTTTTCATCCATGTTAGTAGCTTACCTGTCACCCCTCCAATATACAGTGGTACCTCACATAACGAATTTAATCCGTTCCATGTTCGTCATGTGAAACGGACGTCATACAAAACGAGTGTCCCCCCATGTAACCAGTGTGATGCACTGTGTTTATTGTGAAATTCCCCCAGTGTGCATGACATCAAATGTTACCCAAAATATAATTTTTCCTTGCAAAATGATAAATTACCGTCCCTGAACGTGTCTATGTAAAAATAATTACCAAATTCCACTTACTTTGGCTGTGAGGGCGTGGACAAGGTGCGCTGTGATGTCATCAGGGCCTGGTCGCCCGTGTGTGAAGATCCCAGACACGGTCGCGCAGGCCATTCAAGCACCGCGTTTTGCCACAAATATATTTTCAAATATTTTTTCTATGCATTTCCAATGCGGTTTTATTTGTTTCTTTTATCGTAAATGATGCATATTTGTGACCTTTACAATATGTATACAGTAGAATGTTTATAATTTTCCATGGAACTGTGATACATGTGTCAGTAATGTGTCCACAATAAATGTTTAGTCACAATATTACGTGGTAAAAATTCACTAAAATTACAATATGCACAGTTTCACATACTATTTACAGAGTAACACACTGTATTACACACTCAGTACTTTGGAGGTGCGTAATAGTCAACGAAGTAGTCCATGGTACACAGCGCGACTTTGCTCTCCTTGCACCAGCTACAGATAGATTTTCGTTTCCTGTTTCATCGTTCTGTGTGCTTGCAAATAACGCACTCGCGTGCACCCTTGGCTTTAGTACTTGTAGGTGGTATGTAGCCAAGCTTGTAAAGCATAAGGGAGTATTGAAACGGTTATAGGAAAAGCTCAATTTGTAAGGTAGTTGTGAAAAGATCGCTTTGTAAGGTCCCACACAGGAAGAGATTCAGCTAGCCTCAAAGTGTGTCCATCAGTCAGGAAGAGATTCAGGTATTCTTGAAAATATCAATGAACAACACCACCGTGGAAGCCACTAACACTATTCATCTATGCTACTTGTATCAGATGCATCATCACTGAACGCAGAAAACGATTAATCTATGTATCATCTATATAAATTCGAGATGGCAAGGGTGAGGCTGCGAGCTACAACTGGATACGCTCGCTGTATCACTGGCATCCGACCGTTGTGTTAAGCCCTTATTGCGCCTAGCTTTACCAATGTTATGACCCTTATGTTCTTCAAACAATAGGGTCTGAATTGCACCGACTGAGCGCAGTCTTTCAACACTGTGTGGGACAGGTGTTTGAGAGCCAGAGCCACGTGTGCCACAAATGGTTGCTCACGCAGTACTAACCCAGCCAGCAGCCCTTGTCTTTCATATTCGTTATAGCAAAGGTTCATTCAGTGTTTGTTGGGTAGGCTGCTCCATTATGACAATCTTTCTTTGTTTCAAATGTGTTCCATTTGTTTTGTATTTGTCACTTACGTCTCAATAATGGAGCAGCCTACCCGACAAACACTGAACGAACCTTTATGGCATTTGCCCATTTTTCAAATTGTTTCAACAGTTCTTTTATTTTTCGTTTTTTATTTTTTTATTTAAGAAACATGGAGCAGCCGACCTGTAGACCACCGAACGAACCTTTTTGACATTTGTGCTGGTTTTCAAAATTCTTCATTTTTTTTATTATTTATGTTTTTTGTATGTAAGAAACATGGAGCAGCCTACCTGCCGACCACCGAACGAACCTTTTGCTTAAGACAAATGAAAAATAAATATTGAACACATTTGAAGAAGGAAAATGTCATAATGGTTTATTCAGTGTATGTAAGGTAGGCTTCTCCATTATTGAGACGTAAATGACAAATACAAAACAAATGGAACACATTTGAAACAAAGAAAGATTGTTATAATGGAGCAGCCTACCTGCCGAACACCAAACGAACCTTTTTGACATTTGTTGTATATCAGACATTTCATTTCTTTTTTCCTACAAAAACATCAATGCTTTGCAACATCTCAGCAGTCACCCTTTTATATCCCAGCATCATTAGCATCTTTAAACAAGAACAACATAATTTATGTGCATCTCGGAGGCGTCTATAAGAATATGCAAGAAGCAGCGCGACCCCACCATGTGGTGTTGACGTTACTCAAACCTGCATTCGTCATACGGGACGATTTGACGCCGATCGGGCCGTTCGTTACCCAAAATGTTCGTCTTTTGGGGCGATCATTATGCGAGGTACCACTGTATTCCAATTTCCAAAACAACCTCTTATGGGGAACTCTGTCGAAAGCCTTTTTTTAGGTCCAGATAGATGCAGTCAACCCAATCATCTCTTTCCTGTAAAATCTCTGTGGCTCGATCATAAAAACTGAGTAACTTTGTTACACAGGATCTGCCTGATTGAAAGCCATACTCTCTGTCTGATATTATATCGTTTTCCTCCAGGTGTTCTACCCATTTAATTTTAATTATTTTTTCCAATATTTTGACTATTACACTTGTCAATGATACAGGTCTATAATTAAGGGGGTCTTCCCTGCTTCCAATTTTGTAGATTGGAACTATGTTAGCCTTTTTCCACATATCAGTTACAACTCCTGTACACAGGGATGCCTGAAAAATCAGTTGAAGTGGAATGCTGAGCTCAGGTACACATTCTCTTAGAACCCATGGTGAAATTCCATTTGGACCAACTGCTTTGTTGTTACTAAGCTCCTTGAGCATTTCTTCCACTTTGCTGTAGACACCTCTATGTGCTCTATGTTGTTCTCTGGAATTCTTATTGTGTCTGATTCCCTAAAGATTTAATTTTGTACAAACACACTTTGGCACTTTTCGTTTAGTGTTTCACACATTTCCTTTTCATTTTCCGTGAATCTATTTCCCATTTTCAACCTCTGAATGTTATCCTTTACCTGCAATGTGGTGTTTATGAATTTATAGAATAGACCTGGTTCTGTTTTACATTTGTCTGCAATCCCTTTTTCAAAATTTCTTTCTGCTTCTCTCCTCACTTCTGTGTCGTTGTTTCTCGCATCTTTGTATCGCTGGTATGTTTAGGAGTTTGACCTCTTCCTGTATTGATTCCATTTTTGTGTCTTTTTGTCTCTGGCCCTCTGGCAATTTCTAGTGAACCAATCGTGTTTCCTAGTTCTGCATCTCTGTTTTGGGATAAATTTTGTTGTGCCTTTATCATATATTTCACAAAACTTGACTTACTTTTCATTCACTTCCTTGCCTAGCAACAAGTCTGTTCAATTATACTGTACTCACTAAAGATTTTCTTAAGGTCCCCATGATGTCCTTTCCTGAAGTCAGGTTTTTCAACTGCTTCAACCTCCTTATTTTCTTCCAGATTATAACGCATTGCATACTTTATTCCCCAAAAGACATGGTCCCTTTTACCCAAGGGAGGAAGGTACTGAATGTCAAATATCTCTTCCTCCTTCCTGGTAAATATCAAATCTAGCATGGGAGGGAACGTCCCCTTCCCTCATCCTCGTAGCTTGTTTAACATGTTGTTACAAGAATGTTTCCAGGATGAGGTCTACAAATCTACATGTCCAAAAATCTTCTGTTTTAGCTTCATATTCTTCCCAGTCTATGGATTTCAAGTTGAAGTCACCGACTATCAACAGTTGTGATCTATTGTTATCCGCTCTCGCTATAATCTCTCTCATTATTGTTATAAGACCTTCTCGTTTACTATTTCGCTCCTCCTTTGACCATGTGCTGCTTGGCGGTGTACTATATGCATTTATGATCATTAATTTATCATCCTCATGGCAGATCTCTAGTGCTATTATGTCAACTTCTTGTGGATTGGCAGTCATTATTTTCTTCACCTTTAGGTGTTCTCTCACCAGCACTGCAACGCCACCGCCTTTCCTAATTTTTCTGTCTCGTCTCCAAATTGAGTAGCCCCTTGGGAATATGACCTCATTTAAAATAACATCTTCAAGTTTTGTCTCCGTGAGTGCAACAATGTCTGGTGTCTGCAGCTGTATTACATCACTTAACTCCAGTATCTTCGATCTCACTCCATCTATGTTGTTGTATGCAATCTTCAGGAACTTGTTCCCCCTCTCCTTATTCTTCACTCCCTCTCTCTCTCTATTGATTTTGTTGGTTTGCCTTTATGTACCACTTTACTGGTCTGCCTACCCCTATCACTTTGTAGAAAAAAAGAATTGATTTCTTCTTCATTCCTGCTCTCATTTAAACGTTTTGCCTCGGCAAGGTTCAGTTTTAGCTTCTCTCTGTCTTCTTTTGAAAGATCTTGTCTTAACGACCACACTTTCCCATCTTCATCACTTTGTAATTTTATAGCATTCCTTAGTACTTCTTTCATCTGTTTGGCACCATTTAGGGTGATCCTCAAAGGTCGATCTTTCCCTTTTACGTATCTGCCGATTCTCCTGTAGTCGCACACATTCTCTATGGCAGTAAGACCTTCCACGAGGCCAACAATTTTATCTATTACTTTCACTTCTTCTACACCTCTTTCTGACCTAGATGTTATCTCCTTTTCTTTGCAACCAAATATTATCAGGGACTTACTCCGATCAACTGTGTTTTGCACCAATTTCGGGTTGGATGCCAATTCCTTTCTCACTTCCAACCTAATATTTATTTTATCTTGGTTGCTGCAGTGTTTGGCTTCCTTTACTGCTTCTTCAATTTTTTCCTTCTCCTTGGCCACTTGTGCATAGGTGAGTTGCATATCCTTCTTGCACTGTTGTATTCCCTGTTTAACTTCCTCCATCTTGCTGACAAAAGCTGTTTCTCCTGTTGAATTTCCTTACCTAACCTATTGTAGTCATTTATGTTTAAATTTACTTTAACTTCTTCTAAAGCTATTTTTAAGAGTTTATTTTCTTCTTCTATGGCTTTGCAATTTGTTTCCAATTGATTCTTATCCTTGCACAAGTTTTTCACTAAACCTTCAAGACATAAAATTTTGCTATTCAAATGGTCATTACTTTCTTTCAATTTACTAATTATTTCTACATGAGAATTCACTATAGTATCTAATTTTACCAACTTGTTATGTAGATTGCTTATATCAATGCTTTCTTCATTGAATCCCTCAAAATCAAGCTCTGTTTTGTTTTTCCTCTTGCCGGCTGCCATCTTGAATGTTCTCTGCACTGGAAACACTAGGGCAACTTTTTCTCATCCGATTTTTCACTTCCCTTAGCACATTCGTGTTATCTCGCCTATTTTTCAAAAGCACTATACCTTTATGTTCTCTGGGACACCACTCACTACCATCAACCTGTACTACAATACTTAGGATTGTTGAAATATCCTGGAGCTCCTCTGATGCAAGTGTTGACCCTAGAGGTGTCACCTTTTGAATCCAAAAAAAGATTGTTTACCCCCAAAGAAAGTCCATGCATTTTACAGTATACAATGTACAATGCATGTACTGTTGTACTGTGCATTGTAGATTGTACTCTTGGCTTTGTTGACGTCACTGGAAGGCAAATGACAAAAACGTAATCTTTGTTAAAAGGAACTTTGCATGCACAGAACTCTTGAACTTGATACCCTAGTGGAGAGAGCAAAGACCCACGGCGCGGGGTTACGGGATCAGTAGCATCAGTAGCATGTAATTACCTAAGTGTAATTACCTAAGTGTAGTTACAGGATGAGAGCTACGCTCGTGGTGTCCCGTCTTCCCAGCACTCTTTGTCATATAACGCTTTGAAACTACTGACGGTCTTGGCCTCCACCACCTTCTCACTTAACTTGTTCCAACCGTCTACCACTCTATTTGCGAAGGTGAATTTTCTTATATTTCTTCGGCATCTGTGTTTAGCTAGTTTAAATCTATGACCTCTTGTTCTTGAAGTGCCAGGTCTCAGGAAATCTTCCCTGTCGATTTTATCAATTCCCGTTACTATTTTGTATGTAGTGATCATATCACCTCTTTTTCTTCTGTCTTCTAGTTTTGGCATGTTTAATGCTTCCAACCTCTCCTCGTAGCTCTTGCCCTTCAGTTCTGGGAGCCACTTCGTAGCATGTCTTTGCACCTTTTCCAGTTTGTTTATGTGCTTCTTAAGATATGCGCACCACACAACAACTGCATATTCTAGCTTTGGCCTAACAAAAGTCATGAACAATTTCTTTAGTATATCGCCATCCATGTATTTAAATGCAATTCTGAAGTTAGAAAGCATCGCATAAGCTCCTTGCACAATATTCTTTATGTGGTCCTCAGGTGATAGTTTTCTATCTAGAACCACCCCTAGATCTCTTTCTTTATCAGAATTCTTTAAAGATTTCTCACATAATATATAGGTTGTATGGGGTCTATGTTCTCTTATTCCACATTCCATAACATGACATTTATTAACATTAAATTCCATTTGCCAGGTGGTGCTCCATATACTGATTTTGTCCAGGTCTTTTTGAAGGGCATGACAATCATCTAAATTTCTTATCCTTCCTATTATCTTAGCATCATCAGCAAACATGTTCATATAATTCTGTATACCAACTGGTAGATCATTTATGTACACAATAAACATCACTGGTGCAAGAACTGAACCCTGTGGTACTCCACTTGTGACATTTCTCCATTCCGATACATTGCCTCTGATTACTGCCCTCATTTTTCTATCAGTCAGAAAATTTTTCATCCATGATAGAAGCTTACCTGTCACCCCTCCAATATTTTCCAGTTTCCAGAACAACCTCTTATGTGGAACTCTGTCGAAAGCCTTTTTTAGGTCCAGATAGATGCAGTCAACCCAACCATCTCTTTCCTGTAATATCTCTGTGGCTCGATCATAGAAACTGAGTAAATTCGATACACAGGATCTTCCAGATCGAAAACCATACTGTCTGTCTGATATTATATCATTTCTCTCCAGGTGTTCTACCCATTTAGTTTTGATTAGTTTTTCCAATACTTTCACTATTACACTCGTCAATGATACAGGTCTATAATTGAGGGGGTCTTCCCTGCTGCCACTTTTGTAGATTGGAACTATGTTAGCCTGTTTCCACACGTCTGCAACGATTCCTGTACACAGGGATGCCTGAAAGATCAGGTGAAGTGGAATGCTGAGCTCAGATGCACATTCTCTCAGAACCCATGGTGAAACGCCATCTGGGCCAGCTGCTTTGTTCTTACCGAGCTCCTTTAGCATATTTTCCACTTCATCTCTAGACACCTCTATCCGCTCTATGTTGTTCTCTGGAATTCTTATTGCGTCTGGTTCTCTGTAGATTTCATTTTGT
The DNA here is from genome assembly GCF_040958095.1 of Procambarus clarkii. Lineage (NCBI taxonomy): Eukaryota > Metazoa > Arthropoda > Malacostraca > Decapoda > Cambaridae > Procambarus > Procambarus clarkii. The sequence goes on along the minus strand of NC_091162.1, from coordinate 3,842,505 downwards.
ACAAACACACTTTGGAACTTTTCATTTAATGTTTCGCACATTTCCTTTTCATTTAATGTTTCGCACATTTCCTTTTCATTTTCCGTGAATCTGTTTCCCATTTTCAACCTCTGTATATTATCCTTTACCTGCAATTTGTTGTTTATGAATTTGTAGAATAGGCCCGGTTCTGTTTTACATTTATTTGCTATCCCTTTTTCAAAATTTCTTTCTGCCTCTCTCCTTACTGCTGTATAGTTGTTTCTCGCATCTTTGTATCGCTGGTATGTTTGGGGGTTTGGCCTCTTCCTATACTGATTCCATTTTTGTGTCTTTTGGTCTCTTGTCAATGTGTGTGTGTGTGTGTGTTTTGGAAGGGTTATGGTGAGGGGGAAGGGTGGTGGGGATGGACAGTGCTGGAGGGTGAGGGGAAGGTACTTTGGGTTGCTGGTGGCTGGGTCTATGGGGGTGAGATATGGTGTGTAATTACCTAAGTGTAATTACCTAAGTGTAGCTACAGGATAGGAACAGGTAACACATTGAAACTACTGACGGTTTTGGCCTCCACCTCCTTCTCACTTAACTTGTTCCAACCGTCTTCCACTCTGTTTGCGAAAGTGAATTTTCTTATATTTCTTCGGCATCTTTGTTTAGTTAGTTTAAATCTATGACCTCTTGTTCTTGAAGTTCCAGGTCCCAGGAAATCTTCCCTATCAATTTTATCAATTCTTGTTACTATTTGTACGTAGTGCTTCTTAAGATATTGGCACCACACAACCGCTGCATATTCTAGCTTTGGCCTAACAAAAGTCGTGAGTAATTTCTTTAGCATTTTGCCATCCATGTACAGTAGAACCTCAAGAGACGATCGCCTCAATTGAAGAGCATTTTGGGTAATGAGCGCCTAGATCGCCGACAATTCGTCTCGTATGGCTAGCGCTCGTTTGAATAACGACAACACCTCGTGGTGGGGGTCACACTGCTTCTCGTCTCTTAACTATATGTTTAACTGATCTCTAACCCTGTCCATGGAGGACAGAAGAAAATGTATGTATGCTGATTAGCATTGTAAATGTGTGGCCATGTCTGTGGTAGAAAATAATAATTAAAAAAAAAAATGCTTCTCGCACATTCTCGGACACCTCCGACGATGCAAATAAATTATGTTTGCTTTGTTTAAAGATGCTAATGATGCTGGGATATAAAAAGGGTGACTGCCGCGATGTTGCAAAGCATCAACTGTTTTGTAGAAAAAAAAAATGAAATTTTTTGAAAAGCAACAAATGTCAATAAGGTTCATTTGGAGTTTGGCAGGTAGGCTGCTCCATGTTTCTTAACCACTTAACTGCGCCATCCGAGTATTCTCGGTCCGCGGGAAATTGCGCCAACCGAGAAAACTCTTTTTGATTTTTCGGTACCCATTCTAAATGTGTACGAGGTTGGTTGTGTATGAAATTGACTCTTAGGATCTGCAGTGAGAGGCAGCCATCTTGGAAAAAATTCCCAGAATGCCCAAAGGCTGCTGGCTGGGTAAGTTTTGAGTGAGCAACCATGGGTGGCGCACGCGCCTCTGGCTCCCAAACACCTGTCCGACGCTGTGTTGAAAGATAACGCTCTGTCGGTGAAATTCAAACCTTATTGTTTTAAGAACATAAGGGTCATAATATTGGTGAAGCTAGGCGCAATAAGGACCTAACACACAGGTTGGATGCAAGTTATACAGCACCTATGAGGACAATACAGCGAGCGTATCCAGTTGTAGCTCTGAGTGTCACCCCTTGCTATCCTCTGCTATCTCCAATTTATTTAGATGATACATAGATGAATCGTTTTCTGCCTTTCGGTAATGATGCATCTGATACAAGTAGCATAGATGAACAGTGTTAGCGGCTTCCATGGTGGTGCTTTCCATAGACATTTTCAAGAATACCTGAATCACTTCCTGACCGGCGGACACTCTTTGAGGCAAGCTGAATCTCTTCCTGTGTGGGACCATACAAAGCGATCTTTTCAAGACTACCTTACAAATTGATCTTTTCCTATAATCTTTTCAATACTACCTTATGCTTTACAAGCTTGGCTACATACAACCTACAAGTACTAAAGCCAAGGGTGTATGTGAGTGCGTTATTTTCACGCACACAGAATGAAGAAACAGGAAGCAAAAATTTATCTGTACCTGGTGCAACGAGAGCGAAGTCACGCTGTGCACCATGGACTACTTCGTTGATTATTACTCACTTCTGAAGTACTGAGTGTGTAATATAGTGTGTTACTGTGTAAATAGTGTGTGAAACTGTACATATTGTGTATTTAGTGAATTTTTAATAAGTAATATTGCCACAATAAACATTTATTGTGGACTCATTACTGACACATGTATCACAGTTCCATGGAACATTATGCACGTTCTACTGTATACATATTGTAAAGGACACAAATATGCATCATATACGATAAAAAAAAATAAAACCGCATTGAAAATACATAGAACAAATAATTGAAAATATATTTGTGGCAACACCCGGTGCTTGAATGGCCTGCGCGACCGTGTCTGGGCGATTCATGCACGGGCAACCAGGCCCTGATGACATGACAGCGCACCTTGTCCACGTCCCCACAGCCAAAGTAAGTGGAATTTGGTATTTATTTTTACATAGACATATTCAGGGAAGGGAATTTATCATTTTACGAAGAAAAGAGAATTTTTGGGGAACATTTTATTTCATGTGCACCGGGGGAATTTCACAATAAACTCGGTGCAGCACGGTGGTTAACTCTTTAGTTGCGCTAGACATCATATGATGCATTTAGTGACTTGCAGTAAATTGCTCTCCGCATCATATGATGCTACGCACGATTTAAACGGTCCGCGGATACACGGGGTTCACCACACCTTCATCAGGGCTCTTGTAAACAGACGTCATTTTTAAAAATTGAGTGAGCTACCAAGCCTGATGCTCGCAGCATGAGCTCACAGCACTGCTGTTCAGCTTTTGACCACAGCATCGCCTAAAAATGCCATAATATACTTGTTCATGCTATTATGTATTGATGATATTATTACAGAAGACCCCTGACTGTGATAAAACTGACCAGGGTTCTGATAATAGCAGGATTGTGGTGATATTTAGCGCTGAGCTCCATGGAGGGAGGATGGTGGCGTTGTCTTCTGACTGTGTGTGGCCACCTTTTATTGACTGCACTCACCATACCAGCTTAGTGGTTCGCTATGGTGAACACAAATGTAGATACTTATATATAAAGTGTGTATAGAGGGTATAAACAGCAATAGGAATAGGTTGGGAGCCGCTATTTTGGTGAGGGAGGTGCGTCGTCTGCACAACTTATCATGTTGTTTACTGGTGACCACTATGGTCTTTGGGCACCATACCAGTTTACTTGTACAAATATGGTGAATAAAACAGGTAGATACTTATATATAATGTGTGTATATAGCGTAATAACACCACAAACAGCATTATTGGAGGAGATATATTAGTGCATCTGGCCTTGAGGGCGGCCGCCACCAGCTGACTGTGTGAGTAGCTACGTCTTTGTGCCTTTACTCACCATACAAGCTTAGATGTACAGTTATGGTGAAAAAAAAACATGTAAATACTTATATATAACATCTGTATATTAAAGCAAAAACAGTACAGTATGGTGGGAGGAGAATGTGGGAAAGTGAGGTGTTGAGGGAGTGAGTGGCAGCGAGTGGCTGGCTGGTGTGTGGCGGTCACTTCTCGTTACTTTTTGACTCATAATAGCAACTTAGTGGTTCGTTATGGTGAACAAAACATGCAGATACTTATATATAACCTGTGTATATAGTGTAATAACCGACAAAGTATTTGTTTACTGTTTGATGAACATAATTGAATCAACAATATGCACACCATATTTTTGAGTACAGCGATGATTCACTCATTTTATTATATAAATATATCACACTACACACTATTTAATAATATTACAGCCAAAAAACTATGAAAAATCAATTAGAGACATTGAAATAATTAGATAATTATTTCTTATGTAATAATTAGATAATTATTTCTTTGTGGCAACTCTCTGTCCTGACAGCTGGCGAGCAACAGACCGCTTGGGACGCATGCCGAGACAGCGGCTGTTTTTGCCAGACGTCCCCACCCTATTGAGGGCAATATCCCACTTACGATTTTTATTATTATTTTTCCCATGATCAGTGAACACAAATTAACAGGTTTAGAAGATATTTTTTTTTTTTTTTTTTTTTTATGCACCTGTGGGTGACACATGCTAAATAGCCAGGCGCCATTTAAGGGTTAAATAAAAAAAAACGAAAGATAAAAAGAACAGTTGAAACAATTTGAAAAAAGGACAAATGCCATAAAGGTTCGTTCAGTGTTTGTTGGATAGGCTGTTCCATTATTGAGATATAAATGAAAAATACAAAACAAATGGAACACATTTGAAACAAAGAAAGATTCTCATAATGGAGCAGCCTACCCGACAAACACTGAACGAACCTTTATGGCATTTGTCTGTTTTTCAAATTGTTTCAACTGTTCTTTTTACTTTTATTTTTTTTTATTTAAGGAACAGGCTACCTGCCGAAGACCGAAAGAACCTTTTTCTGGGGAGAGCCCCTTCGGCTCCCCGGAGCTTATCTGGGCTGATATGCTAATGTCAGACTTTGGCATCAGTCATGTGTATGGAGTTCTATGGGCCTACCGGGGACCACGAGCCAGAACCTGGGCCTGCTCAGAGAGGCAAGGGGAGCAATGTCTTATAGAAACCCCCGTGTGGTTGGAAGCATTCTATGTCTGCCATCGACCGGGTCAGGCACCCAGAAAGGTAAGTGTCCCAAAACAAACCCCTATTCTGGTGTAAATTGCTACCACAAGCCGAACAAGTGGATAGAACTCCACTGAAAGAAACGAGCAAACGATCATGACGTAACACGTTGCTGCGCAGCTCCTCCCTCCCCGGGAGGGGGAAGGCGTAGCCCTAGACCTACCGCGCCGGCTATCCACCATCAGTTCTTCGGGTAAGGCCAGAGGCTGAGGTCATATGCTCTGGCGGTAATTCCAGCACTGTACATAGTGTGGTGACTGTCTTCTAGGTGGTGCGTGAGCCGGGAGTGATTCTCCAGTACTCGGGCTACATGTGCCTAGGGTTTCCTTCCTTAGGTGCCCTGTAAGTACTGCCCTTTGGGTTTGGGGCCACCTTCCACAAGTTCCTTGGGTTCTGCCCCTGTTAGGTCATTTACTGCTTTGTTTTCAGCCGCCCTTTGTGTGCTTGGGGGTTCTGTCTCCCTTGTTCGCCTTAGGGTAAGGGGCAGTTTGCACTGGTGGGGCGCAGGGTATTGCGCAGCTTGTTTTCACCAATCATGGCACCTGGCTCTGTTCAGCCTGGGTACGCTGTCCTCTTGCGGGGTTTTCTTTTTGGTTGTCTGCCTGGTGGAGGGGTCTGCCTTCATTCTTGCCTCCTGTGTCCCCTGTGTACGGAGTGTTCTTCCGGTGGTTCTCCCTGCTAGGTCCCCGTGAGTGTGCACATCCCGAGGGTTCAGTTCTTAGAAGGTTGTTTGGTAGACTTGGGTGCCGGTTTGCAGTACCCTGCCTGGAATTACCTGAGCGCGAGTCCTATTATAGTAAACATTCAGGACCTTCGGAAACCCCTAGGGGGCACGCAGGTTCGATGGGTGTGACCCCGGAGTCCCACCTCGCTTCCAGCAAGTTTGAGGGTTGCTCTCACCCCTTGTCTCCGGGTGACTGTCTGTCCTTGCCTCCATCTGAGCCTGTGGGGTCGGTGACACCTTCAGCCTAGAGTCCTGTGAGTTTTGTTTCTTGTTTGTGACTCGGTTATCCAGTCTTATGCTAACTATGCGGGTGCAGACAGCATGGGCGTTGCATGTTGAGCTTCGATGGTGGCAAGGCTCTTGGTTGTTTGCTCTCCGGAAGCCCCAAGGCTGCCCTGTTTTGGTTGGTGTTGGGACTTGGGGGTGTTGGTTGCTTCGGTTCCTTCCACGCCCCTTTGTCTTTCCCCTGCTGTGGTCTAGTCTGGTTCCCCCCTTCCTACCTGCATCCGGATCCTTACCGTCTGTGGGTTCGGGGTCCGAGCGGGGCTTCATTGGTTTTGAGACTCAGGCGGTCTCTGAGAATTCCCCTTCCGGGGTAGCGACATTGGCATTCGAGCCTGTGCCTCTAGCCATGTTGTATGAGTCTGCCACTGGGCTCCCTTCCTTTGTATTTTTGCAGCTGCCCGTTTTTTTCTTGTGAGGCCGGGGCTTTGGGGGGACGGCTTGGCCCCGGGGCATGCCGTGTGGGTTCCCAGGGCTGGGGAGGGCAGACTTAGGGGGGCCTAGGGTCCCGTTGGACCCCGCCAGGGTTTTTCTACCCTTTGGGTGGGGCTTGCAGTTACATGGAGTGTTTTTTTTTTCCTCTCCACCTCTCCATACGAGTTGTTGGGCGTCGGCCCCTCCCCGGGCTCAGTTCCTTGTCCCTTGCGTCAGTTTGTTCCGTCCTGTCGGTGGGTACTCTTTTCCGTTATTATCCCCTTTTTCTTGGGACAGGACTTCTCCGTCATGTTCCCTTCTTCATGGGGAACATGACTTTTGATCTCGGGTGCGACTGTGCTTTTATGTGCCTTCATGATTTGTGCTTGCTTCTGTGTGTTCTCGAAGGTTCGGGAAGGTTTTTTGCTACTTCCTGTATTATTGGAATGTCTGTCGTCTTTCGGTGACCCTTCCCTGACATCTACTGGCCTCTGTCATGTCGGCACTTGCAGCTATGTGTGGGGTCGGCCTCCACCACTTGCCTTCCTCATGTTTTCCATTTGTTTACTACTCTGCCACTGGAATGTTTCTTCTTGTGTTTCTTTGACGCCTTTGGGCGTGCCTTCCGCCTGTGTCGCATGGTGCGTGTGCACTTGGGTTCATTAGTCTGTTTTCATTGCTCATACCCCTCAGTTCGGGTACTAGTCTGGTGGCAAACCTTTGCACTTTCTTCAGTTTGGTTTGTTGGAACAGGGCCTGCGACTCTTATGTTGTTGGTGTGACTTGTTGGGACATAGTCTGCAGCTCTGTGGGTTGGTCGTGTCCCTTTCATTCCTGATTTGCTGCATGCCTTCTTCGTTCCTCATCTTCCTGCTTCACTCTTGTCCCTGGACGCTGGTGCTGGGGCTGTTCTTCTGGTCTTTTTCTCGTTTTCTCCTACACACTTGTGTGTTTTGTTTGTGCCTTTTGGCTTTGGCCCTCCTGTTGCCAGGTTTGGGCTCCTGTTTTCCTGGCTTGCCCTGCCTGTTGGCATTTTCTGGGTCTTGCGGTGTCCCTTCTCTGGAATCTCGCGTCGGACCCGTAGCCTCCGATCTCCTGGCGAGCTCGCTCGCGTTGGGGGTTTTCTGTTCAGCAGACGTTCCATCTTCTTCTGTGCTGGCTTGGGTTTCCGGCTCTGCTTGCTCGGTGGTTGGCATTTGCCTCTAGGGCTCGGGTCAGTGAGCTTCCTGCTCTCCTCCTGCAAGACCGCTTTTGCTGGCAAGGTAAAGTGTTAATAGGGTCCCAATAGTACAGTCGGATTCGTTTGGGATTCTCAGTTGAGAATTCGGGGTTTGAATCTCAGGCAGGACAGAAACGGTTGGTTGCATTTCCTGTCACGTAATGCGCCTCTTCACCTAGCAGTAAGTAGGTACTCAGGAGTTAGTCAGGTAGTCTGCCCCCCCCCCCCCCCCCCCAACAATGAATTATTCTTATTGTAAGAAGTAAAACCGAAACAAAAGATTTGGTAGAACCCTTAAATGATAAGACCAACCAAGTTAGAATTTACAATAAAAGGGCAGCCAACACACTGAATAAATACTATACATCAGTGTTCACACTAGAGAGATTAGATAACATCCCAATACCCACACAAATGTTTGAAGCTGGTGGAGAGGTATTCTCTCCAGAGAGAATGATGATATAGAGATATAATCAAGAGATATTCTCATAATGTGCAATATTATTAGGAAGAGCATTGCCAAATTAAAAGATTTAAAACCCCTCTTGGGTGGACGGAATTCAATCCAAAGTCGTAAAGGAACTAACTGGCAGATGAGTTGTGTCTACACTGAATTCCTTTTCAGAAAATCTGAAAACAAAGACCAAGGGTCTTTGACTTCTATATTGGAGGCATTCTGGGGTTTATTGATTATGGGGTGCGCTAAGATTGATGTGCTTGTACATGCAACATGCTGCTGTCATTCTTCATAGATGTGTTTATCCTAAAGGTTGCATTCAGTACTGGTTCTTCCAGCAAGCATCCCTAGTGCTTGGGTGTCTTGCTTAGTCTTTACCTTCATGCCCTGGTAAGTTCCGTGGGTCTTTGGTGTGGCTCATCATGGATCAACCCTCTGAGCTACACTTGCTGCTTATGAGCTTGAGGGTTTTCCTTAGGTTTTGCTATAGCCTGATGCTCATTTGGACTTTCTCCTGCTACCTGTTGGGTGGGTATTACTTTCTACCTTGAGGCCTGGGATGTTCGTATTTTGTAGGCCTCTAATTGTAGCTAGTGACTAGGCTTGACAAGCATCAGCCACTTTGGGTTTAGTTGCCAATCTTAGTTTTGCAGCTTGGTTGCCCTGGAGTCTTTGGTTTTTGGGATTTGGATTTGGTGAGGTTGGTGTTTCTACTGTTGGTTGTATTCACTGCTGTTCCTCCATCCTCCATCATATCTGTCTGTCTGGCTTGATTTTATGGACTCTCTTTGACCCCTGTGGGATTATGTGGCCAAGTTTATTTATTATTTAATTTATTTGCTAGTGGACTGTATATTGATTATTGTTATCAGTTTCTGGTGGACTGTATATTGGTAAATTTAAATCTTGCACACGATTCCCACAGTTAAGGGCTTGTTAGTTATGAGTAGAATTCGGATAGAGCAGGATTTGTACTTTCTAATTAAATATAATTTAAATATTAATGTGCTCTCAATTAATGAATTAACTTATTTAATTTCCCTGCTCTATCTAAATTGTGATTAGTAAGTACAGTATAGCCATTCAGTAGATCTATATCCCTTGAAGTTACCTTGAAGTGTTTCTGGGGCTTAGCGTCCCCGCGGCCCGGTTGTCGACCAGGCCTACTGGTTACTGGACTAGTCTACCAGGCTGTTTGACGCAGCTGCTTGCAGCCTGACATATGAATCACAGCCTGGTTGATCAGGTATTCTTTGGAGGTGCTTATCCAGTTCTCTCTTGAACACTGTGAGGGGTCGGCCAGTTATGCCCCTAATGTGTAGTGGAAGCGTACTGAACAGTCTTGAGCCTTTGATGTTGATAGAGCTCTCTCTCAGAGTACCTATTGCACCTCTGCTTTTCAACGGGGGTATTCTGCACATCCTGCCATGCCTCCTGGTCTCATGTGATGTTATTTCTGGGTGCAGGTTTAGGGATCAGCCCCACTAACATTTTTCACGTATATATTATTATGTATCTTTCCTGCCTGCGCTCGAGAATACAGATTTAGTCTCTTTAGTCGGTCCCAGTAGTTTAGATGTTTTACTGAGTGGATTCTAGCAGTAAAAGATCTTTGCACACTCTCCAGGTCAGCAATTTCTCCAGCTTTGAAAAAGGCTGTCATTGTGCAGCAGTACTCCACTCTAGAGAGCATTAGCGTCTTGAAAAGTATCATCGGTATAGCATCTCTAGTGTGAAAGGTTCTTGTTATCCAACCTGTCATTTTTCTTGCAGTTGTGACAGCTACTTTATTGTGTTCTTTGAAGGTAAGGTCTTCTGACATGAGTACACCCAAATCCTTTACATTGCCTTTTTGTTTTATTTTATGATTTGACTGATTTTAGTACGTGGTTTCCGTTTTTATATTTTCATTTTTTCCATAGCGCATGAGCTGGAACTTATCTTCGTTAAACACCATATTATTTTCTGAAGCCCATAGAAAGACCTGATTTACGTCTGATTGGAGGTTTGCTGTGTCCTCTATGTTGTCTACTCTCATAAAACTCCTAGTATCATCTGCAAAGGATGATACAGTACTATAGATTGTGTCCTTGTCTATGTCCGATATGAGGATGAGAAAAAGTACTGGATTAACCCTTAAAGTGCGCATCACGTCATATGACGTGCTGGATGTTGTACCAGTAAACTGCGCATCACGTCATATGATGTGTTGGAGTACTATGCAAGATTTAAACAGCCCGCGGATACACGGGGTTCACCACACCTTCATCAGGGCTCTTGTAAACAGACGCCATTTTTAAAAAAAATCGTGGGCCAAACTCCCGGGTGTTATTGGCCTCAGTATTGAGTGAGCAACCAAGCCTGACGCACGCAGCATGAGCTAACAGCACTGCTGTTCAGCTTGTGACCACAGCATCGCCTAAAAATGCCAAATTATACTTGTTCATGCTATTATGTAGCGATGATATTATTACAGAAGACCCCTGACTGTGATAAAACTGACAAGGGTTCTGATAATAGCAGGATTGTGGTGATATTTAGCACTGTGCGCCATGGAAGGAGGTGTAATGCTGTGGGAGGGAGGGTGGTGGCGATGTCTTTTGACTGTGTGTGGCCACCTTTTATTGACTGCACTCACCATACCAGCTTAGTGGTTCGCTATGGTGAACACAAATGTAGATACTTATATATAACGTGCGTATAGAGGGTATAAACAGCAAGAGAAGGTTTGGAGCCGCCATTTTGGTGAGAGCGGTGGCGTCGTCTGCACGACACCACCGTGCAGACGATGGTGTTGTTTACTGGTTACCACAATGGTCTTTGGGCACCATACCAGTTTATTTGTACAAGTATGATGAATAAAACAGGTAGATATTTATATATAATGTGTGTATATAGCGTAATAACACCACACAGTGTTGTTGGAGGAGAAATATTAGTGCGTCTGGCCTTGAGGGCGGCCGCCGATCAGCTGACTGTGTGAGTAGCCACATCTCTGTGCCTTTACTCACCATACAAGCTTAGATGTACAGTTATGGTGAACAAAACATGTAGATACTTATATATAACGTCTGTATATAAGATATATAGCGTAATAACACCACACAGTATTGTTGGAGGAGAAATATTAGTGCGTCTGACCTTGAGGGCGGCCGCCGATCAGCTGACTGTGTGAGTAGCCACATCTCTGTGCCTTTACTCACCATACAAGCTTAGATGTACAGTTATGGTGAACAAAACATGTAGATACTTATATATAACGTCTGTATATAGTGAATTATAGCAAAAACATTATTGTGGGAGGAGAATGTGGGTGAGTCAGATGACTGGAGGGAGGGCGGGAGTGGCTGGCTGGTACACGGCGGTCACTCCTCATTACTTTTTGACTCATAATAGCTACTTAGCAGTTCGTTATAGTGAACAAAACATGCAAATACCTATATATAACCTGTGCTTATAGTGTAATAACCGACAAAGTATTTGTTCACTGATTGATGAACATAATTGAATCAACAATATGCACACCATATTTTTGAGTACACCAACGATTCACTCATTTTATTATATAAATATCTCAAACTACACACTATTGAATAATATTACAGCAAAAAAAGTATGAAAAATCAATCAGAGACATTGAAATAATTCGGTAATTATCTCTTTGTGGCAACTCTGGCCTGACAGCTTGCGAGCAACAGACCGCCTGGGACGCACGCTGAGTCAGCGCCTATAATTTGCCAGACTTCCCCGCCCTATAGCGGGCAATATATGCCACTTACGATTTTTTTATTATTTTTCCCGTGATCAGTGAACACAAATTAACAGGTTAGAAAGAAAAAATAATTTTTTTTTTTTTTCAAAATGACATGCGCCTGTGGGGATGGCAGGATATTAGACCCCGAGCATGTTAAGGGTTAAGCACAGTACCCTGGGGGACTGAGCTCTTCACGGTTGATGAACTGGATTTTATTTTATTGACTATTATACATTTGGTTCTGTTAGTCAGGAAATTGTAGATCCATCTGCCTATTTTTCCAGTAATTCCTTTTGAACACATTTTATGTGCAGTAATACCATGGTCACATTTGTCAAAGGCTTTTGCAAAATATGTGTAAATTACATCAGCATTTTGTTTGTCTTTCATGGCATCTAATGCCATGTCATAGTGGTCCAGCAACTGTGACAGGCAAGAGCGCCCTGTTCTGAAACCATGTTGTCCGGGGTTATGGAGATGCTGTGATTCCATGTATTTTGTGATCTTGCTTCTTAACGCACACTCAAAGATTTTTATGATGTGCGATGTTAGTGCTATCGGTCTGTAATTTTTTGCCTCTGCCTTATTACCTCCTTTATGGAGTGGTGGTATCTCTGCTGTTTCTGGGGGGAGCCCCTATGGCTTCCCGGAGCTATCCATGGCTGATATGGATATCCTAACTATTTTGCATCAGTCGATGTGGGTGGAGTTCTAGGCCTATCGAGGACCACGAGCCAGAGCCTGGCCCCCCTCACAGAGGCACGGGGAGCAATGGCCCATAGAAATGCACATGTGATTTGGAGCATTCTATATCTCCCATCGACCGGGACAGGCACCCAGAAAGGTAAGCGCCACAAAACAAACCCCTATTCTGGTTAACAACGAAAATCGACAAATGAGTGGACAAAACTCCCCAAGAAAAACGAACAAACAAGCATGACGTCACACGAGCCGCGCCGCATTTCTGCGCAGCTCCCCCCTCCCAGGGAGGGGGAAGGGAGAGCCCCAGACCCCCGCGCCGGCGATCTCCGCACCAGTTCCTCGGCGGATGGGATAGTGCATGGTTGTGTGGCTCCAGCTCCAGTCTTGTCTCAGTGCTGTGACTTGTTTTCAGTGCTGCTCTTACGGTGGTCGTGTGAGCTTGGAGTAGTATTCTCGGGTACTCGGGGTGCATGTGCTTAGGGTCACCTTCCCTGAGTGCCCTGTAAGTACCGCCCTTGGGGCTTGGGGTTGCTTTCCACAAGTCATCTTGGGTCTGCCTCTATTGGCTTTTCGCTGCTTGGCGTTTGGCCGCCCCGAGTGTTTGGGGGTTTTCCTCCCTTGTCTACCTTGGGGTAAGTGGTAGTTATAGCACTGGTGGGGCGCAGGGTACTGCGTAGCTAGTTTTCACTTATAACAGCGGCCGGCTCTGTTCCCTCTGGGTACGTTGTCCACTTGTGTGGTTTTTCTTTTATTTTTGTTTTTGCCTGGTAGAGGGGTCTGCCTTGTGACCCCCCTTATATTAGGGTCGTTCGTGTGGTGGCACCCCGTGCTTCGCCCCCCTCTGCATACGATTTGGACTTGGGTTCTGCTCCTCCATGGGTTCGGTTCCGTGTCCCTGTGGTTTCTTCGGTTCCGTCTTCCGGAGGTTTTCGGCTACCCGCATCTCTTCGCCTGCGGTGCGGTTAGCCTTTGCGGCTTACCTCCTGCGTGACCCGGAGTTTGCCTCTGTAATGGTTCCCTCTTCGTTTGGGTTTGGATCGTTGTGTTCTTACCGGGTGCGTTGTGAGGTTCCGGGTTCGTCCTGGCTTGCAGACTGCTCCTTGTTTTCGCTGGATGCTTGGGACTCGTTCTGTCGAGCCCGCACGTTTGAGTGGCGCGAGGCGTTGACGTTGGTCTGGGTTTTCCTGTGGGAGGTTTTTCATATCTTAACACTTTGGCGTACCCCGCGCGCCACCCCTCAACTGTGCGATATGGGACCCAGGGTGTCACGGGAGCGCGCGTAAATTCTGAAAAGTGTATACTCTTTTCAAATTTGTCACCTTAATTCTCGTCCTACGAGATTAAATTTTGTATCATTGTGTTCGCAATAGAATTCTCTACAGCACTAAATGCATATAAACTCCAAAAGCCCGGCTAATTACCCGCAGCAAACAGAGAAAGTGCGAACGAGTTACCCAGGAGCGCTCAAACGCGATAAAATGTTTTCACTATTTTCACTCTGGTCACCTTAATTTTTGTCCTAGGTCTTTCATTATAGTCTCAATGGGTTCGCAATAGAATTCTCTAGAGGAACATTAGCATATAAAATAAAAAACCAGGTCACGCTCCAACCGCCGACGAGTTGAAGACAGGCCATGCGTTAGCCGCAAGTGAGCGCTCAGACGCCTTCCAGCTACACTCCCAATTCCCGCCTTTTTCAAGCCTTTCTTTCGCAATTTTTTTCCTGGAAGGGCCTTGTTCATGATCACTATCCATCGTGGAGTAAGCGTAGATAGTTTCTAAAGCCGCAGTAAGAAATATAGCCACGGAAAATAGCCGAAATGTTCACACGTTTGAGATGCGAGGGGAGGCGACATTGGTCACAACAGTGGAGTGAAAACAATGGACCCACGGCGTGTGCCAAGCCGCCTGAGGGCCACGAGGCTCAACAAAGAAAATGGGAAGACATCGGCGCGCATTTTAAAACCAGTCCCCCCAAAAATTGGATAAAAACCTGATTTTTGGCGATTATTTAAAGTGGATGACGCAATGCTGCGTCATCCCCGGCATTACCGACAGTAAACGGATGACGCAATGCTGCGTCATGCCCGGGCGAAAGTGTTAATGAGTGTCTTTTCGCTCCAGCCTTTCTGCTGGATGTTGGTGTGATGCGGCTCTTTCTGTGCGGTTTCCTTCCCAGTTGGCTCCACTTATGACGGTGGAATTGCGCGCTCGTGGCTTTTGGGTTTCGGTCCTGCGTTTCTTTTCCCTCCTGGAGCTGTCTTCGGATTGGCTTGCGAAGGATGTTGAGGCGCTTGGGGACGTTCCTGGGTCTGGCACCTTGGTGTCTGCTGCTTGGGTGTCATCTGCCATGTTGAGGCTCTTTGTGCCGGTCCTGCAGGAGGCGTTGCTATAGTTTTGTTGTGGGCGTCAGTGCTACCCCTTTCGTTGTCTCCTCCTCGGGTTGTATCTGGCACCTCACGTGTTCTAATGCCTTACCCGCGTCGTGGTGGCCCGTTTGCGGCTGCTATGTGTTTGGGTGTGGGCTTACCTCGACGACTGGCTGGTTTGGGCTCCCGGTCGGTCCGGGTGTCTGCTTGCCAGGGATTGGTGTTTTTCCCAGCTCGCCGAGTTCGGGTTCCTGGTGAACTGGTGGAAGTCCCGTTGATTCCCTTTCAGGTTCAGTCCTGGCTTGGTCTTGTGTGGGACTCTTGGACTGCTTCCTTGTCTCTTCCTCTGGAATCAATACTTCAGCTGCGGTCTTGCCTGTGTCTTTCTGGGGGGTTCCTAGGTCACCCAACGGTTGCTCGAGGGTTTGTGTGGGAGCCTGAGCTTCGCGATGTTGTTCTACCCACTGGGTTGGGTTTGGCTTTGTCGGCTGTTCTGGTTCCTTCGGGGACGTCCCTTCCGCCTCTCTCGCAATCGCTGGGTTCGACCCCGGGGCTTTGCGTCAGCTGCTGCGTCGCCGGCTTCATCTATGGGTTTTCGGGGTTCAGTGCCTTGGCGCCTGCCTGAGCCCTCGCTTGTTGTGTTCTCTGATGCTTCGTCGCTAGGCTCCGGCTTTGTGACCAGTGCTCACCAGGTCGGCCAGAGGCGGTGGGGTCCGTCTTTCCGTCGGGTCCACAACACATTGCGGGTGTTCACGGCGGTATGGTTTGCACTTCAGAGGGTTCAGGTCGCCCGTGGATCGTCGTTCCGGCTCTTTTCGGACTGCTCCCCTGGTGGTTCCTTACCTGAACCGAGGGGATTCGATGTGGTCCTTGGCTCTTTGGGGTTGGTCGCTTCGGGTGACTCGTCTGCTGAGTTCTCGGGAGTTGGCTTTCCTGGCAGTTCACGTCCAGGGGAGGTGTCCAATGTTCTGGCGGTTGGCCTGTCCAGATTCGTTCCCTGTCCACGGTATGGTCGGTCAACGCGGACTCCTTCCTTTGGCTCTGCCGGACGTTCGGGCGCCCGGAGGTGGATCTCTTCGCGTCGGCTTGGTCGAGGAGTCTTCCGTTTTCTGTGGCGCCCTTCCCCGACTGCGAGGGTGTCGGGTTCGATGCCTTTCGGCGGGTCTGGTCAAGGTGGGGATTCCTGTACCTCTTTCCCCCGGTTCGGCTGTTATTCCTAGTCCTGGCTTGCTTGGAGACTTCCCAGGGTCGTGTGGTTCTCTTGGCCCCCGTGGTGGCCGGCCCAGCCGTGGTTTCCGGGGGGGCTGCTTCCACGGTGCCCGAACCCAGAGAATTTTCGCGGCTCCGCCTCTTCTGGAGATCAGGTCGGTCCAGTATGAGTCTGGTTTGCTCTTCTCCACGAGTCTTCGCGTTTGGTGTTTTTGACTCGTGTTTCTCACCATCCCTATGGTGAGCAGATGGCTTCTTTGTTGGTTTCTCACCTGCAGCTTCCTCTCGGCGGCAGTATGTCGTTTCCTGGCGGTCCTTCCAGTCCTTTTGGCCCTTCGTTGTTGTTCATCGCTTTCGGTTTGGGTGGTGTTGTCCTTTCTCTCTCTTGGTTGTTCCAGGCCCGTCTTCTGCCACCTAATACTGTTGCCTCGTATCATGCAGCGCTGGCGGAGCCGCTTCTGCTTGCTTTCGGTATCGATGTTCCATCTGCACCGTTTCGCAGGCTGTCTCGTGCGTTGTTTCACCTCCGGCCTGCTCATTCACTTCCTGTGTCGTCCTGGTCTTTGGCCAGAGTGCTCTCCTGTATTTCTTCTCTTTGGTTTGTTGTGGCTCCTTCGGTTCAGGATTGCTTTGCTTAGGCTCTTTTTCTGTTGGCATTGGCCTCTGGGGGTCGTGTGGCGGAGCTTCATGCTCTTCTCAGGCGCAGTGGTTTTTTGCTCCTATGGTCGTGGTCATAGGTTTGTTCGTCTGCAGCCATCTCCCTTTTCTCTGGCGAAGAATGTGACTACTGCTTTCCGGAAGGGTCCTTGGGTTGTTGTTGCTTGGGTTGTCAGGCCAGGGGGTTCACCTTGTGTTGTGTCCGGTTGCAGCCCTCTGCCGTTATCTGCGCGCCACGGCTTCTGTGCCCGGGGACGCACTTTGGGTTGATACGGTTTCCCTTCTTCTCTGTTCACGGGTTCGGGTCTCAGGTAGTCCGTGGGGTTATTAAATCTAGCCAGCCTGCGGTCTATCCCCGTGCCCATGACGTTTGTAAGTTTGCTGCCGTCTTCGGTGATAGGTCTCGGGCTGACGATCGGGCACGGGGTTTTTGGCGGTCGGACAGTCCTGGCTGTGTGTTCCCTTGTGAACGTTGCTGGGCCCAGTCGGGCCTGTGTTGGTTTAAGTCAGCAGATGCAGCCTGTTGTCTCGACTTCATGTTGAGGAGTGGAGCACCGACCGGGTATGTCCCTTGTTTTCTTAGGTAGTCGTTGGTGAAGTAGCTCCGGGGAGCTATAGGGGCTCCCCCCCAGAAAAGCAGCGTTGAATGTAATGAAACACCATTTTCTGGGTTAGGTCCGGAAGCTCCCCAGCACCCTCCGGTCAGCATTTTTTTCATGATTTTCATATCCAGCCTCAGAACTGGGGCGGGAATCGCCGGCGCGGGGGTCTGGGGCTCCCCCTTCCCCCTCCCGGGGATGGGTGGGGGGGAACTGCGCAGACATGTGACGTCATGCTTGTTTGTTCGTTTTTCTTGGGGAGTTTTGTCCACTCTTTTGTCGATTTTCATTGTTAACCAGAACAGGGGTTTGTTTTGTGGCGCTTACCTTTCTGGGTGCCTGTCCCGGCCAATGGCAGATATAGAATGCTCCAAATCACATGTGCATTTCTATGGACCATTGCTCCCCGTGCCTCTGTGAGGAGGGCCAGGTTCTGGCTCGTGGTCCCTGGTAGGCCTAGAACTCCACCCACATCGACTGATGCAAAATAGTTAGGGTATCCATATCAGCCATGGATAGCTCCGGGGAGCCGCCGGGACTCACCTAGAAAATGGCGTCTCATCACATTCAACGCTGGTTTTTTATTATGTCAGGGATAATGCCAGTATCTAGGCTTTGTCTCCAAAGAATGTGAAGGGCTTGTGTTGGTGTTTTTTTACAGAAAGATCTTTAATATGAGAGAGGAACTTAATATTCAGAGCATCATTGATCATGTTACTGAGCTAGCCCAAAATAATTAGGCTAATTCATCCTAACCCTTGCACAGAAGCCCTCCAGAATTTCTTTATTGAAGGTCAGCATGGTTCCAAATGGATAACTAATACTGGAACTGAGCTCAGAATGTATCAGATTTATAATTTGTACCTAGAGAGACAACAATGGCACTTTGTTGCTTACTATTATTAAATTATTATTAATTACATTAGATTATTACATCCACCAGAAATGCTTAGTGGTTCATAATGTGTATTCTGTATAAAGGGTAATAATGTATTCAGTGTAATAACAGCAAAAACAGTACATTTTATTGTTCTAAGTTTATACTGTAATATAGTGTGTATCTTAGATAATGTAATATATTAGAGCATTCTGATGTTCCACACATTTTATTATATAAATTACTCAAGTGACACTGTTGAATAATATTACAGCAAAAAAAAAAAAAAACAGTGTTGAATGTAATGAAACACCATTTCCTGGGTGAGTCCCGGAGGCTTCCCGGAGCTATCCATGGCTGATATGGATACCTAACTATTTTGCATCAGTCAATGTGGGTGGAGTTTTAAGCCTACCGGGGACCACGAGCCAGAACCTGGCCCCCTCAAAGAGGCACGGGTAGCAATGGCCCATAGAATTGCACATGTGATTTGGAGCATTCTATATCTGCCATCGACCGGGACAGGCACCCAGAAAGATAAGCGCCACAAAACAAACCCCTGTTCTGGTTAACAACGAAAATCGACAAACGAGTGGACAGAACTCTCCAAGAAAAACGAACTAACAAGCATGACGTCACACGAGTCGCACCGCATGTCTGCGCAGCTCCCCCCTCCCCGGGAGGGGGAAGGGGGAGCCCCAGACCTCCGCCCTAGTTCTGAGGCTGGATATCAAAATCGCGAAAAAAAGTGCCGACCAGAGGGCGGGAGGGTGCCGGGGGACATGGTGGAGAAGGCCTGGCCCGAATAAAAGGGGCGAAAACCGTGAAAAGCACCCACCAACAGGACGGAAGCAACGGGCAGAATGGACAAGAAACCAAGCCCGGGGAGGGACTGATGCCCAAAAACTCGTGTGGAGAGGGGGGACGGAAAACCCCACTCCACTACACTGCAAGCCCTGCCGATAGGGTTAGAAAAACCCCCGGCGGGGACAAACGATGCCTGAGGCCCCTCACGTTAGCCCCACCCCAGCCCCTGGAACCCACTCTGCTGGCCCCGGGGCCGAGCTGTCCCCCCAAAGCCCCAGTGGCAAGAGAATCCCGGGGTATCCGCGAAAAACACTAAGGAAGGGAGCCCACTGAGCTCCGGAACTAGAACTGAAGTGAATAATAGGCGGGGGGGGGGGGGGGGGGGGGGGGTCAAGAGCCCAAGCTCATACACAGCCAGCACAACGAGGTGAGGACGTCACCACACTCCCCGAGGAAGTGACAGGGAAGATAAATATAAACCAGAACACGAGTGGCACACAAGGGGACACAGGAGGAAAACCGAGTACCCAACTGAGCCACAGGGACGGTAGAAGAAAACGTATGCAATGTAACAGGCAATCGACGGAACACAGTAGGCTGCCCACACCTGGGCCGACCCCATACACAGGCCCAAGAGCAGAGACGAGAGTGCCCAGGAAGTACAGAATCTGCACGTCAGGCAAACGACAGGCGAGAGGCGGAACCAAAGAGCCAGAGCCCAACCCTGCAAGGACAAGGAGGCGAGCACATAACACCCACGACACAGGAAAATGCACCACTGAACAGGCACCCCCACCGTTGCACCGTGGAACAAGGTGGAGGCGGGGCCCCGAACTCAAGCATTGTTAGACCAGCATAGGAGAGGGGCAGGATGAGTACAGGCAGGAGCCGCCTCATAAGGGCCAAGAGGCCACCCGCAGTCACCCGTGAACCGCGGAAGGAAACGGGTGGTGAGAATAAGAGCTGCCACGTACGGGCTAATAGCCCTGCAGCAGGCACCTCGGTCGTTACGTTCCATGTTCTCAAGTACATATGTACGCCCACTCCTTCGTCCAAAAATAAAAACAGAGTCAGGACGAAGGAGACGCCAGACTGCACCAACTTACCTGGAGAACATAGGCGCTGAAGGGCTATGACGCAAGCCAATGAGAACGTAGCCGCCGGAGGCAGCCAGGGCGGCCATGCCGGAGGAGGAGGAGGGGAGTGGCGAAGGAGGTTCCCCCCACCTTAAAACGCAGGGAAAAACCTTGTGACTTCCCCACAGCGGCACTCCAGAACACCCCTAAGAGCAACTGGGCACGGACTGGAGAAGATAAAAGCAAGAGGCAAAGCCCCCCCCCGAGATAAAATGGACGCAGAACACCAACGTGCGTGCACACCCCGTCCGGAACCAAAACAAACTCCCATGGCGCATGTGCAGGACTCGAAAGAAAAGTAGCCCAACAAGGCGACAAGTAGCCCAAGCGGCCGCAAGCAGCCCAACCGGCCGCAAGCAGCCCAACCGGCCGCAAGCAGCCGAACCGGCCGCAAGCAACCCAACCGGCCGCAAGCAACCTAACCGGCCGCAAGCAGCCCAACCGGCCGCAAGCAGTCCAACCGGCCGCAAGCAGTCCAACCGGCCGCAAGCAGCCCAACCGGCCGCAAGCAGCCCAACCGGCCTCAAGCAGCCCAACCGGCCACAAGCAGCCCAACCGGCCACAAGCAGCCCAACCGGCCACAAGCAGCCCAACCGGCCACAAGCAGCCCAACCGGCCACAAGCAGCCCAACCGGCCACAAGCAGCCTAACCGGCCACAAGCAGCCCAACCGGCCACAAGCAGCCCAAGTAGCCCAACCGGCCACAAGCAGCCCAAGTAGCCCAACCGGCCACAAGCAGCCCAAGTAGCCCAACCGGCCACAAGCAGCCCAAGTAGCCCAACCGGCCACAAGCAGCCCAAGTAGCCCAACCGGCCACAAGCAGCCCAAGTAGCCCAACCGGCCACAAGCAGCCCAAGTAGCCCAACCGGCCACAAGCAGCCCAAGTAGCCCAACCGGCCACAAGGAGCCCAATCCGGCATCCTGGACCAGAACGGAAGGAACCATTATGGAGGCAAACTCCGGGTCACACAGGAGGTAAGCCTCAAAGGCCAATCGCACCGCAGACGAAGAGATGCAGGTAGCCGAAAACCTCTGGAAGACGGAACCGAAGAAACCACAGGGACACGGAATCGAACCCGGGGAGGAGCAGAACCCAAGTCCAAATCGTACGCAGAGGGGGGGGAAAAAAACCACACCTCGCAACAGTAAGCCCCGCTCAGAAGGATGGAAATCCAGGCGGGGCCCAATGGAGCCCAAAGACCCCCAAGGCCGCTCCTCCCCAACCCCAGGAGCCTCTACATCAGGCCCCGGGGCTGAGTCGACCTCCAAAGCCCCGGCCTCGCAAAAAAAAGCCGGTGCAGCTGAGAGAGCTGGAAGAAGAAGGGCCCACTGGTCAGACCCCGGAGCATCGGCCGGAGGAACAGACTCGAATGCCTACGCAACTACCCTGGATGGGGTAACCCCTGAAACCGCCCAAGTCTCAGAAACCTCTAACCCTGCCCCGACCCCGAAGCCTGCAGACGCCTAGGGGCCGGAAGCAGGAGGTGGGAACAAAACGAGGGGGCGTGGTCGGAACCAAGGCTGAAGCGACCAAAACCCCCAAGTCCCTACACAAAGCGGGGCAGCCTCGGGACGTCCGGGGAAACGACAACCCGAGCGCGTTGCAACCTACCTACCCTGCAACGTGCAAGCTGCCTGCACCCAAGGGAATACATCAGCAGACTGGGTGAATTGAGTCACGAACAAGCAACGAAGCTCGCAGGACTCAGGGTCGAATGTTTCACCGACCCAACAGGCAGCATGACGGAGGCAAAAACAAGGAGAGTCACCCTGAGACAAAGGGACAGAGCAACCCTCAACTCGCACAAAGCGAGAGGGGACGCAAGGGTCTCCACTATCGGACCCGAGAGCTCCCGTGGGGTTTCCCAGGGCCCCTAGACTGGGTCTGCTAAGGATTGTCCCAGGCAGGGTACTGCTAACCGGCATCCCAAACTACCAAGCAAACTGCTAAAGCTGAACCCACGGAACGTGTCCACCCGTGACGGCGAAGCAGGGGGTGCCACCACACAAACGACCCTAACATAAGGAGGGGGGGGGGGGGACACAAGACAGACCCCTACCAGGCAAAAACAAATATAAAAGAAAAACCACACAAGTGGACAACATACCCAGAGGGAACAGAGCCGGCCGCTAATATAGGTGAAAACTAACTACGCAGTACCCTGCATCCCACCAGTGCTATAACTACCACTTACCCCAAGGTAAACAAGGGAGGAAAACCCCCAAACACTCGAGGCGGCCAAACGCCAAGCAGTGAAAAGCCAACAGAGGTAGACCCAAGGTGACTTGTGGAAGGTAACCCCAAGCCCCAAGGGCAGTACTTACAGGGCACTCAGGGAAGGTGACCCTAAGCACATGCACCCCGAGTACCTGAGAATATTACTCCCAGCTCACACGACCACCGTCAGAGCAGCACTGAAGACAAGTCACAGCACTGAGACAAGACCGGAACTGGAGCCACACGACCATGCACTATCCCATCAGCCGAGGAACTGGGGCGGGGATCACCGGCGCAGGGGTCTGGGACTCCCCCTCCAGGGGGGGGGAGGGGGAGCTGCGCAGACATGCGGCACGGCTCGTGTGACGTCATGCTTGTTAGTTCGTTTTTCTTGGGGAGTTTTGTCCACTCGTTTGTCAATTTTCGTTGTTAACCAGAATAGGGGTTTGTTTTGTGGCGCTTACCTTTCTGGGTGCCTGTCCCAGTCGATGGCAGATATAGAATGTTCTAACTCACATGTGCAATTCTATGGGCCATTGCTCCCCGTGCCTCTGTGAGGGGGCCAGGTTCTGGCTCGTGGTCCCTGGTAGGCCTAGAACTTTACCCACATCGACTGATGCAAAATAGTTAGGTATTCATGTCAGCCATGGATAGCTCCGGGGAGCCATAGGGGCTCCCCCCCCAGAAAAATAGAAAACAAATTAGATATTTAAATAATATGTAAAAATATCTTTGTGGCACCTTCCCCGCTCCATACCTGGCCCAGGGTGACCACCCTGGGAAAATTTCTGTGAATGCTTATGAATTGTGATGTCGTCAGAAGATGTCCTGGTTTCACCAAGCCTAAAGTAAGCACACAATTTTTGTTCCCCCATGATTTTTATTATTTTTACAATACTAGAATAAAAATATTTTGATTTAACTCTCAAACCGCTAGGGGCCCAAAAGGAATTCACATCCACAGGCGCAACAAAAAAAAAATTCCAAAAAATTCTTTCGTCTTATAGAAGTGTTCATTTTTGTTCCCTGATCACGGAAAAAATAACAAAAAAATTGTAGGTGGCATATTTTAGCCGCAATAGGGTAGGGAAGTGTGGCAAAAAAGGGGCGTTGGCAGAGCCTTCGCCAGATGAGGTCTACTCCGCCCGAGCTGTCAGACGGCAGTTGCCACAAATATATTATTACCTAATTGTTTCAATGTCTCTGATTGATTTTTTCTTAGTTTTTTTGCAGTAATATTATTCCATACAGTGAATTGTGGTATATTTATATTATAAAATGTGTGAACCATCGCTGTACTCAAAATTATGGTGTGCATATTAGTGATTCAATTATTATGTTCATAAAACAATAAACAAATAGTTTTGCTGTTGTTACACTATATACACAGGTTATATATAAGTATTTGCATGTTTTGTACACCATAACGAACTACTAAGTTGGTCTTGTGAGTCAAAAAGCAACGAGGAGTGACCGCCAAACACCAGCGAGCCACTCACTGCCACTCCCTCCCTCAACACCACCTCACTCACCCTCATTCACCTCCTACAATACTGTTTCTGTATTTATTCACTATACACAGACGTTATATATATGTATTTACATGTTTTGTTCACCATAACTGTACATCTAAGCTTGTATGGTGAGTAAAGGCCACAAAGACGTAGCTACTCACACAGTCAGCTGATCCGCGGCCGCCCTCAAGGCCAGACGCACTAATATTTGTCCTTCAACAATATTGTTTGTGGTGTTATTACGCTATATACACATATTATATATAAGTATCTACCTGTTTTATTCACCATACTTGAACAAATAAGCTGGTATGGTGCCCAAAGACCATAGTGGCCATCAGTAAACACCATGCCAAGACGTGCAGATGACGCTCTTCCCTCACCAAAATGGCGGCTCCCAACCTACTCCTCTCGCTGTTATCACACTCTATACACACGTTATATATAAGTATCTACATTTGTGTTCACCATATCGAACCACTAAGCTGGTATGGTGAGTGCAGTCAATAAATGGTGGCCACACACAGTCAGAAGACGATGCCACAACCCTCCCTCGCACAGCCTTACGCCTCCCTCCATGGAGCACAGCGCTAAATATCACCACAATCCTGCTATTATCAGAATCCTGGTCAGTTTTATCACAGTCAGGGGGCTTCAGTAATACTATAACTGCTAAATAATAGCAGTATCATATATATTATGGTATTTGTAGGCGATGCTGTGGTCACAAGCTGAACAGCGGTGCTGTGAGCTCGTGCTGCGTGCGCCAGCCTTGGTGGCTTGCTCAATACTGACACTGTAACACCCAAGAATGTTGGCCTGGTTTTTTTTTCTAGGTGGCATCTGGCAACTATCGGTCGTGGCTGTACTATAGCTGCCCCTATCCCAGGCGGGGAGTTTAAATTATAGCGCTAGACACGAAATCATATATAAATGATGTGCGCGGTTTCGGTTTTGTCACTAATATCATTTATATATGATATGCGTGGTTTGAGGGTTAATATTTCTTGTGCAGCAGGGCGTTGTTTCATATAAAGAGGAGCACAGCCCAAGAGATGAGGGTTATCATCAGCTGATACAGAAACTGTCTCTTTTAGGGATGTTTGACTCAAATTTGGTGTTTCCAAGGGAAAAAGTTATAACAAATATTCATGTTTTTCATTTGTCTTATATTCAGTTGATGGAGCAACCAAGTAATTTTTCAGCATTGAATGCAGTGTATATATTAAGATAGTATGTTGTACAGTACTTTGAAATGCTGATTTTTAATATTCCCAGAAACATTTTATGTATGCATCTGTAACCTCTGAGCCATTATCAGTTATTAATGCAATTAAAATTGTTTTTACTAATTTAGATTTTTTGTATGGATTGAAAGCAAAGAGCATCTAATTGTTGTTAAATCATATCAGATGATTTAACAATTCTTGATTGGAAGCTCTGTGTATACTATGGAGGCCTGAAGCCATCTTTACTATTTTGCCATATTAACTATGAACTACATCTAAATGGGCTAAATGAGCTAAATATGCTTCTTCCTAATGCCACATTCCCTTCACCAGATCTGAATGCATTACTCTAAATGCTAAGGCTCCATCTCTTCCTTGTGCTGAGAGTTTTCCACCGCACACACGAGGTCCTAAGAGGTAGGCTGCTGCGGTCACTGAAGGCGGCACATCTTTACCTCTTTATTAATTTATCCTCCATTGCTCCTTTTTTTTCTTTTGTGACAAGGCTGTTACATGTCCTAGAGTCTGAGACAAATTGTATATTACCTGAAGTTTTAAAAAATACAGTACAGTATTTTATTTTCATGATTTTAAACAGCTTTTGATTAACCATTGAAACTTGTTTTATTTAATTTTCTGGGAGGCCTCTGTTGGTGGCTCCATGTTACTAGCCACTTTGGATAGTTCCACACACAAGAAGTTGCACCAGGCCCTTCCAAGTCAGTAGAAACCTTCCGTAGACCAGACACCGAAACCTGGTCCACCTCCCCCCCCCCCTTCCCTCACAGAGCTGCAGGGAGTATTGGATTCTAGTTCACTCTTAACTGAGAAAATAACTAATAGAAACATAGAGTAAGACAAAACAGACAACTGGAAGGTAATGTAAACAAAACAAGAGAACAAAACACACAGTACTGTAGTTGGTAGTTCAACTGCTTGTTCCTCCCCCCACCCCCCTCTACTCCCCCTTCCTCACACCACAACTTACTGGCAGCAACTGGCTCATCAAGTGTCCATCTTTGGTCAGATGCTGTGAAGTGTACAGTGCTCATAAATCATAAATGCCTACAGTCCCTCTTCATGCAATGCATGGAAAAAGGAGTAGGTGGACTACAAATGAGAGGGCCTCATAACAATCATTAGAGAGATCATAGCAAATGTGGGTAAAGATAGATAATGATGGCTTGTAGTTGGTGACTTCAACTTGAAATCCATAAATTTGGAGCCTAATGAAGCAAGAACAGAGGACTTTTGGAAGTATACATTCATAAACCTCATCCTGGAGACATTCATATATCAACTCATTAAACAATCTACGAGGATGAGGCAAGGGGATGCTCCTGCTATTCTGGATTTGATAATCGCCAGGAAAGAGGAAGAGGTCTTTAACATTCAGTACCTTCTTCTTGAGGTTATCTTGAGATGATTTCGGGGCTTTTTTTTTTTTAGTGTCCCCGCGGCCCGGTCCTCGACCAGGCCTCCACCCCCAGGAAGCAGCCCGTGACAGCTGACTAACACCCAGGTACCTATTTTACTGCTAGGTAACAGGGGCATAGGGTGAAAGAAACTCTGCCCAATGTTTCTCGCCGGCGCCTGGGATCGAACCCAGGACCACAGGATCACAAGTCCAGCGTGCTGTCCGCTCGGCCGACCAGCTCCCACCTTCCTCCCTTGGGCAAAATTGACAATGTCCTTTTGGGAATAAAGTATGCAGTGTGTCATAATCTGGAAGAAAATGAGGAAAGTGAAGCAAATGAAAAGCCTAATTTCAGGAGAGGATACTATAGGGAACTTAAAAGGTTCTTTAACTGCTGCACTGCACTAAAATATGACCCCCCCTTGGTGCACTGAAAATAAATTAGTCGAGATACACTAGCCGGGAAGGACCTGAGTAGTTGAGCATATTATGGGCACTGCCTGATGAGGCGCTCGGGGACACTCGGTCCCGCCACCCCGTTGGCTTGGACCCTCCCCACTACCCCCATCCTCCCACTGGACCCTCCCTGCTACCCTCATCCCACTACTGGACCCTCCCTGCTACCCCCATCCTCCCACTGGACCCTCCCTGCTACCCCCATCCTCCCACTGGACCCTCCCTGCTACCCCCATCCTCCCACTGGACCCTCCCCACTACCCCCATCCTCCCACTGGACCCTCCCTGCTACCCCCATCCCACCACTGGGCCCTCCCTGCTACCCCCATCCCACAACTGGACCCTCCCTGCTACCCCCATCCTCCCACTGGACCCTCCCTGCTACCCCCATCCTCCCACTGGACCCTCCCCACTACCCCCATCCTCCCACTGGACCCTCCCTGCTACCCCCATCCCACCACTGGGCCCTCCCTGCTACCCCCATCCCACAACTGGACCCTCCCTGCTACCCCCATCCTCCCACTGGACCCTCCCTGCTACCCCCATCCTCCCACTGGACCCTCCCCACTACCCCCATCCTCCCACTGGACCCTCCCTGCTACCCACATCCTCCCACTGGACCCTCCCTGCTACCCCCATCCTCCCACTGGACCCTCCCCACTACCCCCATCCTCCCACTGGACCCTCCCTGCTACCCCCATCCCACTACTGGACCCTCCCTGCTACCCCCATCCTCCCACTGGACCCTCCCTGCTACCCCCATCCTCCCACTGGACCCTCCCCACTACCCCCATCCTCCCACTGGACCCTCCCTGCTACCCCCATCCCACCTCTGGGCCCTCCCTGCTACCCCCATCCTCCCACTGGACCCTCCCTGCTACCCCCATCCTCCCACTGGACCCTCCCTGCTACCCCCATCCCACTACTGGACCCACCCTGCTACCCCCATCCTCCCACTGGACCCTCCCTGCTACCCCCATCCCACTACTGGACCCTCCCCACTACCCCCATCCTCCCACTGGACCCTCCCTGCTACCCCCATCCTCCCACTGGACCCTTCCTGCTACCCCCATCCTCCCACTGGACCCTTCCTGCTACCCCCATCCTCCCACTGGACCCTTCCTGCTACCCCCATCCCACCACTGGACCCTCCCTGCTACCCCCATCCTCCCACTGGACCCTCCCTGCTACCCCCATCCTCCCACTGGACCCTTCCTGCTACCCCTATCCTCCCACTGGACCGTTCCTGCTACCCCCATCCCACCACTGGACCCTCCCTGCTACCCCTATCCTCCCACTGGACCCTCCCTGCTAACCCCCATCCTCCCACTGGACCCTTCCTGCTACCCCCATCCTCCCACTGGACCCTTCCTGCTACCCCCATCCCACCACTGGACCCTCCCTGCTACCCCCATCCTCCCACTGGACCCTTCCTGCTACCCCCATCCCACCACTGGACCCTCCCTGCTACCCCCATCCTCCCACTGGACCCTCCCTGCTACCCCCATCCTCCCACTGGACCCTCCCTGCTACCCCCATCCTCCCACTGGACCCTCCCTGCTACCCCCATCCTCCCACTGGACCCTCCCTGCTACCCCATCCTCCCACTGGACCCTCCCTGCTACCCCCATCCTCCCACTGGACCCTCCCTGCTACCCCCATCCTTCCACTGGACCCTCCCTGCTACCCCCATCCTCCCACTGGACCCTTCCTGCTACCCCCATCCCACCACTGGACCCTCCCCACTACCCCCATCCTCCCACTGGACCCTCCCTGCTACCCCCATCCTCTCACTGGACCCCCCCTGCTACCCCCATCCTCCCACTGGACCCTCCCTGCTACCCCCATCCTCCCACTGGACCCTCCCCACTACCCCCATCCTCCCACTGGACCCTTCCTGCTACCCTCCCAGGGGCCTCGTAGCCTGGTGGATAGCGCGCAGGATTCGTAATTCTGTGGCGCGGGTTCGATTCCCGCACGAGGCAGAAACAAATGGGCAAAGTTTCTTTCACCCTGAATGCCCCTGTTACCTAGCAGTAAATTAGGTACCTGGGTGTTAGTCAGCTGTTACGGGCTGCTTCCTGGGGGTGGAGGGCTGGTCGAGGACCGGGCCGCGGGGATACTAAAGCCCCGAAATCATCTCAAGATAACCTCCCCACTACCCCCATCCTCCCACTGGACCCTCCCTGCTACCCCCATCCCACTACTGGACCCTCCCTGCTACCCCCATCCCACCACTGAACCCTCCCTGCTACCCCCATCCCACCACTGAACCCTCCCTGCTACCCCCATCCCACTACTGGACCCTCCCTGCTACCCCCATCCCACCACTGAACCCTCCCTGCTACCCCCATCCCACCACTGAACCCTCCCTGCTACCCCCATCCCACTACTGAACCCTCCCTGCTACCCCCATCCCACCACTGAACCCTCCCTGCTACCCCCATCCCACTACTGGACCCTCCCTGCTACCCCCATGCCACCACTGGACCCTCCCTGCTACCCCCATCCCACTACTGGACCCTCCCTGCTACCCCATCCCACCACTGAACCCTCCCTGCTACCCCCATCCCACCACTGGACCCTCCCTGCTACCCCCATCCCACCACTGGACCCTCCCTGCTACCCCCATCCTCCCACTGGACCCTCCCTTCTACCCCCATCCTCCCACTGGACCCTCCCTGCTACCCCCATCCCACCACTGGACCCTCCCTGCTACCCCCATCCTCCCACTGGACCCTCCCTGCTACCCCCATCCTCCCACTGGACCCTCCCTGCTACCCCCATCCTCCCACTGGACCCTCCCTGCTACCCCCATCCCACCACTGGACCCTCCCTGCTACCCCCATCCTCCCACTGGACCCTCCCTGCTACCCCCATCCTCCCACTGGACCCTCCCTGCTACCCCCATCCTCCCACTGGACCCTCCCTGCTACCCCCATCCCACCACTGGACCCTCCCTGCTACCCCCATCCCACCACTGGACCCTCCCTGCTAACCCCCATTCTCCCACTGGACCCTCCCCACTACCCCCATCCCACCACTGGACCCTCCCTGCTACCCCCATCCCACCACTGGACCCTCCCTGCTAACCCCCATCCTCCCACTGGACCCTCCCTGCTACCCCCATCCCACCACTGGACCCTCCCTGCTAACCCCCATCCTCCCACTGGACCCTCCCCACTACCCCCATCCCACCACTGGACCCTCCCTGCTACCTCCATCCCACCACTGGACCCTCCCTGCTACCCCCATCCCACCACTGGACCCCCTTTCCCCTTCTGTACCCTCTCAGCCACATCTGGACAGTATTAATTCAGGCTTCTTGACTGTGAGTGCTTGACTGCCTTGTGACTGATCTTGACTGTGAATGCTTGACTGACTTGTGACTAAGTGACTGGTTCTGACTGGCTGCCACAAAACAGAGGCAGTGAAATTTTTTGTAAGGAAATACTGAACCAATGATGCAGATATGAAATTGTTTTATTCAAGGTTATCTTGAGATCTTGAGATGATTTCGGGGCTTTAGTGTCCCCGCGGCCCGGTCCTCGACCAGGCCTCCACCCCCAGGAAGCAGCCCGTGACAGCTGACTAACTCCCAGGTACCTATTTACTGCTAGGTAACAGGGGCATTCAGGGTGAAAGAAACTTTGCCCATTTGTTTCTGCCTCATGCGGGAATCGAACCCGCGCCACAGAATTACGAGGCCTGCGCTCTATCCACCAGGCAAGCACGGGACTGTCTCCCACCTCCTCCTCACCCTCCCTATACACCAACACCGCTCCTCCCTCCCTCCTCGCCGTCTCCCATCTACCAACAAGAGTCATAAGTAAAGGTAAAGTGCAGTTAAATGTTCACTCAATGTATTTATGGTTTATATTTACACCTGATTATATTGTGTAAGAAAATATAGGTAGTGTTCTGTATAAAATGTGTTTTTAAGTTAATATTTTTGGGAGTGTGGAACGAATTAATTAAATTTATTTCTTATGGGAAAATTTGTTTTGGTTGACGATGTGTCTCTGGGAATGGATTACAATCGTAAACAAAGGTACCACTGTAGTTAGCTGCAGGGAGTCATCTGGGGAGCTCCCACTGAAACCCAGCATTGAATATAATTAAATGCTTCTTGGCAGCCACCGTGGCCCCCTAATTCCTCTCCGTCCCAGGTATGTCGGTGGTTGTTCATCGGCTCCAGAACTGATCAGGGAAACCGGCTGTGGGCTCCCTTGATCAGCTCTGATCAGGGGAGCAACTAGGCTTGGGCTGCCTAGTTCCAGCTATTGGTGCTGCTTCGAGCTAGTTTTTTGTTTGGTGATTTTGAGGCTTTTTCTGCGAAGCCGTCCAGTTGGCCGGCAAGATGGCATCCATCTTTCTGGATGCTTTTTCCCAATGACGTGGCAGATTGTCTGTTGCTCTCTGCATCTTTATGAGGGGCACCAAGTGCTGGCTCTGGTTCCTGATAGGCCAAACTCAACTGCAATTGATGTAACCAATTAGATGCTGCAGCTGCAATGAGATATCTTCAGGAAACCACCAGAACTCTACCAGAAATAGATACAGTATTTCATTACATTCAGTGCCGGCTTTTTCCAATTATTTGTGTTCTGTGCCAAGTAAGTGTCTTGGTCTACCTTCTGTATAGACCTTAGGCTGCAGTGGTTTTTGCCTAGACTTTTGGACTGGCTCATATCTTCCCTGCAGCCTTTTCTGGCTCTGATATTCTGCTTGGCTAAGCTACCCTTCTTTTCTGTTTTACTTTCGGGTCTCCACCATTGGGTCGTGACCTCCATCAGAAAGTTAGCTGGGGACCTTACTGAGAAATTAGGCATCGAGAGGATATAAACTCTCATTTCTGAGCTGTCCCTCGGTTGCACAGGACCCTTGCTCTTCCAGTCATAGTGTTCCTTGGTATGTTTGGGTGTTGTGAACTTTAAGTGAGGGCTGTTGACTCCTCCAACTCAATACTGGCGACCTGACTGCCACTTTGTGGTAGGCAGGTAGAGACTAGGTGAAATGGTAAATAGGTGAATGATAATTAGCATTCCTTGCATTTCCAATTATTGCTCGTTGGATGTGTTGAGTTTATTATTCTGCTGTTTTGTATGATTGCTGGTAGTTTTCCCCACACCTGAACAACTTGGCAAGACTATTTGAAAAGTGTCTCGTCATGTCAGTTAAAAGTCAACTGGCATGTGAATGGTGACCTGCATGGACCCAAGCCCTGGCTTGGAAAGATAGTGATAAACTGCTTGGAAAGATGCATTTCAAGCTATACAGTGCTTTAGTGTTTTACAATTTTCTTGACAAATTGCATTTTTAAACCTTACACATTGCAATTGAAGAGGTGCTTATACATGTTTAATAAATTGCTTAATTACATCCTGTATTTGAAGCAATATTTAAAATGAAAACCAAAATTCATTTATTGAATAACTTTTTCTTCATGGTTGGACCAACAGCAGCACAACAAACAGTAGTAGCAGCAGCAGCAGCAGCACAAGCAGCAATGTGACCACCATTCCCAGCAGCAGCAGCAGCAGCATCAGTAACGTCGGTAACATCAGCAGTAACATTAGCAGCATCAATATCAGCAGCAGCACTAGCACTCCTCTCTCCCCACCGGTTCCACCAGTCACATCAGGAGTGAAACGGAGGGCATCAGAAGAAGCGTCTGGAGCGCCTGTGGCTAAAAAGTTTGTGCTAGCGTAAGTTGCTTTGTTTTTCTCTTTGGTTTAAGGCATTGTTACAAGGTATTTCTTTTAGTTTCTTTAATAGTTAGGGAGTTGTAGTGCAGATGTTTTAGGGTTTAAGGCATAGAATTGGTGCAAGGTGTTT